>NC_036869.1:1319916-1392399 GCF_002910315.2 Salvelinus sp. IW2-2015 | reverse complement strand
ATTTGTACACATTGTAAAATAGAAAATAGAAAACAGTATTCAGAACGTGACCTACCCCTCGCATCACATTTTCATACTGGGAAGACCTGACGTTCGCGATCTCCCCTATCTGCAAGCGGGGCCAATCACAACACCCCTTATTGTCATCAGAGTTGAACTAACCAATAAGAATGCTTGAACATCAAATACACATTTCTTTAGAGGCAAGTGGAAACATAACCAACCCTGTTACACTTACTGTGAAGTAAAATCATAAGTCATAATCATATTAGTACATTCGAGTCTACAAAACATTAAGAACACCTTCCTAATATTGAGTTGCACCCGCTTTGCACTCAGAACAGCTTCAATTCATCGGGATGGACTCTAAAAGGTGTTGAAAGCGTTCCACAGGGATGCCGGCCCATGTTGACTCCAATGCTTCAGTTGTGTCAAGTTGGCTGGATGTCCTTTGGGTGGTAGACCATTATTGATACACATGAGAAATTGTTGAGCATGAAAAATCCAGCAGCGTTGCAGTTCTTGACACAAATGGTGCGCCTGGCACCTACTACCATACCACGTCAAAGGCGCTTAAATCGTTTGTGTTGCCCATCACACTCTGAATAGCCCACATACACAATCCATGTCTCAATTGTCGGAAGACTTTAAAAAAGTATCATCCCTTCATCTAGACTGATTGAAGACAAATCGATAAAAAACGTACTGTAATCATCTCCAGTCATTCTATAACCAGAGAGGCATTAAGACTGATGGAAATAAACACAGCTGCATACCCAGACCCAAGACCAAACATTATTTGGTCCCAAATGGTATCCTATTCCCTATGTAGTGCACTATTTTCCCCCCAAGGGCCCATGTGGCACTATAGGGTACCATTTGGGACACAAACGTTGTCTGCCTATGACTATTATACCCAGAATTGATGTCCCCTTGCGAAAGTGTATTGAATTGAATGGAAACATGATGTGTCATTCTGACAGTGTCAGACAAACATGAAACAGTGAATGTGGACTTCCCGCTGTGACAGGGAATGTGGTCTCCCGCTGTGTCAGTGAATGTGGACTCCGCTGTGACAGTGAATGTGGTCTCCCGCTGTGCAGTGAATGTGTCTCCCGCTGTGTCAGTGAATGTGGACTCCCGCTGTGACAGTGAATGTGGTCTCCACGGCTGCTGACAGTGAATGTGGACTCCCGCTGTGACAGTGATGTGGACTCGCCCTGTGACAGTGCTCCCGCTGTGACAGTGAATGTGACAGCCACAACATTTACATGGCCTTTAAGGAAAATAACAGCAATGTCTCCTCTGCAATAAGATGTCTAATGGAATGGGTAGTGTTTGTGTGAAGAGAGATTATTGTTGTGAAAGTAATTACAGTATGTGGAATCCCAGTTACCCAATGTGGTGAACCACTTGCTTCCTCTCCCTTGCACCACAATATACAGTACACTAAGTGACTGTTTCCAGGCTCCTCCTGACTCACTTTAGGTGTGTCGATTTAGGTGCCCTGCTGCTGTGTTGATAAATGAGTGTTTCTCTGTGTGTCAAGATATAATTGCTCCATTTGACTCATGCAGAGGAAAGTAAATGAGATCATGACTTGGTATTTAATTTAATGTATTATTTATGGAAGGTTTATTGAGCAGAAAGGAATGACTATTTACTGCATTGGGAGCAGAGAGAGGACAGAATGACGGAACGGGGAGGAGAGAGAGAGTGATGAGAGAGGGGAAGGGGAGACCGTTTACATGGTCAAATTAAAGTATATGGTCCGTCCACACAGCCTGCTTATGATTCTTGATCCACTACGTCTAGTGATCAGGAAACAGCAGTCAGAATATTCAACCAAAAACTTGAGGAATATCAGATAAGTAAATAACTTAATTACATATTGCTTATTGATGGATTTATACTGAGAAACAACAATCAACTCCATCCATCCAGCCCCTGCCAACTCGTGCCAACTCATTATCCATTCAAACTCATCAATATTATACCAATAGGCAATTACCGATGTTGACTGAGTCATTGTGGTGCTCTTGAATTAGCTTCCTGTCAAAGCAGTATTATGCTGTAATTGGTCCATTGTATCTTTTTCAAGCCTTGATGATGTGAACAAAATATAAATCTTTTCCATCAGTTATTTTCCCTTCTTCCTCTATACAAACCCCACAGACACAGATAAAGACGTAGACACAGGCACACTCCCCCACAAACATACATACACACCAGAGGAGGCTGGTGGGAGGAGCTATAGGAGGATGGGCTCATTGTAATGGCTGGAATGGAATCAATGGAACGGTGTCAAACACAAACATGGAAACGACATGTTTGACTCAGTTCCATTCATTCAATTCCAGCCATTACAATGATCCCGTCCTCCTATAGCTCCTCCCGCCAGCCTCCACTGACACACACACAGAAAATGAGAGAGGCAGGAAAGGACGGACACAGAAAGACTTGGGAATCAAATGTCTGTTTGCTGATGATCTGTTGCTTCTGTTCCCAACCAAGGAGGGCCTATGGCAGCACTTAGTGTCTGACAGAATCTGTGCAGAAGATCTATCAGTGAATCTCAGTAAGGCAAAAATAATGGTGTTCCAAAAAAGGTCCACTTGCCAGGACAACAAATACAAATATCTAGACACAGTTGCCCTAGAGCACATAAAGAATTATACCTAGCTCGGCCTAAACATCAACACCACAGGTAACATGGTCCTTTGTAGCTTTGTTGGTAGAGCATGGTGCTTGTAACGCCGGGGTAGTGGGTTTGATTCCCGGGACCATCCATATGTAAAATGTATGCYCGCATGACTAAGTCGCTTTGGATAAAAGCATCTGCTAAATGGCATATTATAACTTCTACAGGACAGAAGAAGTGAATGATCTAAGAGACAAGGCAAGAAAGGGCTTCTATGCCATAAAAACATCAAACTCAACATCGCAATTAAGATCTGGCTAAAAATACTTGAATCAGTTATAGAACCCATTGCCCTCTATGGTTGTGAGGTCTGGGGTCCACTCACCAATCAAGAATTCACAAAATTGGACAAACACTCAATTGAGACTGCATGCAGATTTCTGCCAAAATATACTTTGTGTACAATGCAAAACCACAAACAATGCACGCAGAATTAGGATTTTACCCGCTAGTTATCAAAATCCAGAAAAAAGTGGTAGCATTTTGCAACCAGCTAAAAGGAAGTGATGCCCACACATATAACAAAGCCATCACCTACAGAGAGATGAACCTAGAGAAGAGTCCCCTCAGCCAGCTGGTTCTGAGGCTCTGTTCACAAACACAAACAGACCCCACAGGGCCCCAGGGCAGCAACACAATTAGTCCCAACCAAAAAAATAACTGATACACTGGAAAAAATCAACAAAAAAACTGAGCAAATTGGAATGCTATCTGGCCCTAAACAGAGATTACATAGTGGCAGAATACCTGACCATTGTGACTGTCTCAAAAAAAGACAGGATATGTGCCCATTGTTCACAAAATGAGGTGGGAACTGACCTGCACTTCCTAACCTCCTGCTAAATGTATGACACAGAGACATTTCCCTCAGATCATACAGACCAAAAAATAATTTTCAAACAAATGGAGCARAAACAACATTGTAAATACCACCAATACATATCTGTGTATCTTCCCCTACTATTCGTACTACAATTACTTTGTGGTATATGGCTAATATACCACGGCTAAGGGCTGTGTCCGCTTTGCGTCGTGCCTAAGAACAGCCCTTAGCTGTGGTATATTGGCCATATATCACACCCCCCCTTGCCCTATTGCTTAATTATACCACGGGTGGGTCTAATTTTGAATGCTGATTGGTTAAAACTGCATTCCAGCCCATGTCTATTCCAATGTTTACTATTAATTTCTAATACTTTTTTTGGTTGATGTAACATTTGTTTCTTCTCACCAGTGGCGTGTAATCATGGATGCCAAGGGAAGCCAGGCTTCCCCAAAAAATGTACCAAGAAAAGAACATCAAATAATGTATCTTTCATCTCTCTGTTTCATAATTTTTCTTCAATTCGAAAGAGGCTGAATGTATCTCACCGGAGAAAGCATCCGAGTYAGAGAAACAGCGCCCCTCTGTCTCTATGTGTAGCCCATGTATCTGATGCAGTCTGGTCAATAAAGAGTATGACATTGTTGCACACCGTAGCATTGAATGCAAGGGAAGCCAGATGGCATTTGGCCTCCCTTGATGATAAATATATAAAATATTAGCCAATCAGCGTTGAACTAAACTGAGTGAGCTCAACTGTGAATGGTCCTGGCGCACCAAYAAAAAAGTGTCAAGGGAAGCTAGTTTGGATTTGGCTCCACACCAATCACATCACATCAAAAGCATAACGTAATTTACAGTAAAAAATTGAATTGTTGCATCTTGTTGTGTCATTGTCCTCGCGGTAGCTTGCTTGCTAGCTAGCTAAAATAGTAGCTAAAATCGTCTCTTTCCTAAATTAGTCATGGATGGAYATAGGGATTTGGACATGTGGTTTTACTTAATTCTCTCTACTGGCCAATAATTATAATGACGATTCTGATCCAACCATAAATTCATCATCAATCAAATGTATTTATAAAGCCGTTTTTACATCAGCAGATGTCACAAAGTGCTATACAGAAACCCAGTCTAAAACCCCAAACAGCAAGCAATGCAGATGTAGAAGCACGGTGGCTAGGAAAAACTCCCAAGAAAGGCAGGAACCTAGGAAGAAACATAGAGAGGAACCAGGCTCTGAGGGTTGGCCTGTCCCCTTCTGGCTGTGCCGGGTGCAGATTATTAGAGTACATGGCCATTAAGGCCAGACTGTTCTCCAAGATGTTCAAATGTTCATAGATGACCAGCAGGGTCAAATAATCACAGTGGTTGTAGAGAGTGCAACAGGTCAGTAAATGTCACTTGGCTTTTCATAGCCTGTTTCTCCTTCTTTTCTTATCATCCTCCATTATTCCTTTAACGTTCCTGTCTGCCCTTTTCTCTGCTTCTCTTTGCCACTTCATAAAATCATCCCAGTCTATTCTACTTGCCTTGCCTTTCTTGGGTTTCTTCAAAGTCCTGTAACTTCTTTCTACATTCTGCTAATAAAGCTTCACTCAATGTGCCTTTTAAGGGAAAATCCGTTGTCCCTGCCTCACTTATCCACCATTACCTTCAACGGTCCGGTCAGCAGGTGAGGCAAGGTTCTCCCACCCTTGCTGCTCTTGGCTCCCATTGTGAAACTCCATCTATACACACACAGCCTCAGGGGCACAAACACACAAAACAAACCGTGTTTGTTAGGAACGTCTTCCTTTCTTAAAATTCAGAGTTTTTTCAGAATATTTTAATGACTCTGTCATTTAAAATGTTCTACTCACATGGTAGTTCCTCCTATGGAAATTTACATATAGGTTTTACATTTATAGCTAGTTCCCAATCATAAGCAACTGTTTTACCAGTCCACTGATTAATACATTTTAGTTTACAATGTTTTTCTAACCTGCAGGAATATTTTTTACTTCTACCTCAGGACCCTGTACTGGTATCTCTATAGTACCTCAGGATCCTTCAGGACCTTGTCCTGGAACAATTGAATCTCCAACACATGACCTGTTCCCAGAACAGGATTTTCTAAAAGTTTCCAGAACAGGTAGACTCCAATCAAGTTGTAGAAACAGCTCAAGGATGATCAATGAATACAGGATGCACCTGAGCTCGATTTCGAGTCTCATAGCAAAGGGTCTGAATACTTACGTAAATAAGCTATTTTTTTTCTAAAAACCTGTTTTTGCTTTGTCATTATGGAGTATTCTGTGTAGATTGATGAGGACTTTTTTATTTAATCCATTTTAGAATAAGGCTGTAACTTAACAAAATGTGGAAAAAGAGAAGAGGTCTGAATACTTTCTGAATGCACTGTTTATATCAACGAATTGGCGAGGGCACTAGAACAGTCTGCAGCACCTGGCCTCACCCTACTAGAATCTGAAGTCAAATGTCTACTGTTAATTGATGATCTGGTGCTTCTGTCCCCAACCAAAAAGGGCCTACAGAGGCACCTAGATATTCTGCACAGATTCTGTCAGACCTGGGCCCTGACAGTAGATCTCAGTAAGACAAAAATAATGGCGTTCCAAAAAGGTCCAGTTGCCAGGACCACAAATACAAATTTAATCTAGACACCATTGCCCTACTGCACACAKAAAAACGATACATACCTTGTCCTAAACACCAGTGCCACAGGTAACTTCCATAAAGCTGTGAACGATCTGAGAGAAAAGGCAAGAAGGGCCTTCTATGCCATCAAAATGAACTTAAAATTCGACATACCAATTAGGATCTGGCTAAAAATACTTACATCGGTTATAGAACCCATTGCCCATTATGGTTGTGAGGTCTGGGGTCCGCTCACCAACCAAGAATTCACAATCTGGGGTCCGCTCCCCAACCAAGAATTCACAAAAATATAAGTGATTCCCAAACATTCCATAACAGAGATGAACCTGGAGAAGAGTCCTCTAAGCAAGCTCGTCCTGGGGCTCTGTTCACAAACACAAACAGACCCCACAGAGCCCTAGGACAGCAACAGAATTAGACCCATGTCATGAGAAAGAATTAACAAAATAACAGAGCAAACTGGAATGCTATTTAGCCCTAAACAGTACACAGTGGCAGAATACCTGACCACTGACTGACCCAAACTTAAGGAAAGCTTTGACTATGTAGACTCAGTGAGCATAGACTTGCTATTAAGGCAGCCGCAGGCAGACATGGCTCTCCAGAGAAGACAGGCTATGTGCACACTGCCCACAAGGTGGAAACAGCTGCACTTCCTAACCTGCCAAATTAATGACCACAGAGACACATTTCCCTCAGAATTTGAAATCAAATCCAATTTTGATAAACTCCCATATATATTGGGTYAAATACAAAAGGGCGCAATCACAACAACAAGATATGTGACCTGTTGCCACAGGAAAAGGGCAACCAGTGAATAACAAACACCATTGTAAATACAACCCATATTTGTTTATTTTCCCTTTTGTACTTTAACGCGAATGCGCATCGTTGCAACACTGTATATAGACATGACATTTGAAATGTCTTTATTCAATTGGAACTTTGTGATTCATGTATACTGTTCATTTTTGTTAATGATTTATTTKTCTTGCTTTGGCAAACTAAACGTGTTTCCAATGCCAATAAAGGCCTTAAATTGAATTGAGAGACTGGTGCCACCTAGTGGGAAGTTATGCATTTCAGATGAGAGGAAATGACGTTGTGACTGAGTATTCCCAACAAATCAACGCTCGCAGAGCAGAATTCGAAAGTCAATCAGGCCAGCAGAGAACGGGGTTGTGGCTAGCTATTTCACCACGATATGAGAATTTCTTGTGAAATAAACATATTTAAATAAAATTGCATTGTACTGTTTATAACCGAGGAGGTAAGTCAGCGGTATATGTTATATTACTTTTATTCGCAATGGATACGCTGCTAGCGGTTAGCTAGCGTAGTGGATCAACAACATTAAACCCTGAGGCCGGGGCTAAAACGCGACACTGGACAAATGTTAATTATCTCGCCTTCTAGTGATCCTACCATTTACATTCAACCATGCAGCATTACCACAAAAATTGGAAGAGGCAAGTGGAAGGGGGGAAAAGTAAGACAGTTGTCTGTCGGCCCTGCATTAAAGACCAAAATGTATTAAATAAAATTGTGATAAATAAAAAAAGTAAATCAGTTTCATTTAAGGACCAAAAAATTGCCAGCTGTGCCATATAGATTGCACAATAGTTGGGAAGAGATTTTCGATGTACAAATTCCATGTCACATGGTTTATGAACTGATGAGCAAAACAACGCAGATTAAAAACTTTCTTTCAATTTAAATTATTATACAAAATTATTGCAACCAATAGAATGTTTTATATATAGATACTACTGCACTTTTGGAGCTAGAAACACAAGCATTTCACTACACCCGCAATAACATCTGCTAAATATGTGTATGTGACCAATAACATTTTATTTGATGAGTTATCAAATTAGTCACACCCTTCAGCTCTAGTCACACCCTTCAGCTCCATGTATCCACACAGTTGAAGTTGGAAGTTTACATACACTTAGGTTGGAGTCATTAAAACTAGTTTTCAACCACTCCACAAATGTCTTGTTAACAAACTATAGTTTTCGCAAGTCGGTTAGGACATCTACTTTGTGCATGACAAGTCATTTTTCCAACAATTGTTTACAGACCGATTATTTCACTTATAAATCACTGTATCACAATTCCAGTGGGTCAGAAGTTTACATACACTAAGTTGACTGTGCCTTTAAACAGCTTGGAAAATTCCAGAAAATGATGTCATGGCTTTAGAAGCTTCTGATATGCTAATTGACATCATTTGAGTCAATTGGAGGTGTACCTGTGGATGTATTTCAAGGCCGACCTTCAAACTCAGTGCCTCTTTGCTTGACATCATGGGAAAATCAAAAGAAATCAGCCAAGACCTCAGAAAAAAATTGTAGACCTCCACAAGTCTGGTTCATCCTTGGAAGCAATTTCCAAACGCCTGAAGGTACCACGTTCATCTGTACAAACAGTAGTACGCAAGTATAAACACCATGGGACCACGTAGCCGTCATTCCGCTCAGGAAGGAGACACGTTCTTTGGTGCAAAAAATGCAAATCAATCCCAGGACAACAGCAAAGGACCTTGTGAAGATGCTGGAGGAAACGGGTACAAAAGTATCTATATCCACAGTAAAACAAGTCCTATATCGACATAACCTGAAAGGCCGCTCAGCAAGGAAGAAGTCACTGCTCCAAAACCGCCATAAAAAATCCAGACTACGGTTTGCAACTGCACATGGGGACAAAGATCATACTTTTTGGAGAAATGTCCTCTGGTCTGATGAAACAAAAATAGAACTGTTTGYCCATAATGACCATCGTTATGTTTGGAGTAAAAAGGGGGATGCTTGCAAGCCAAAGAACACCATCCCAGCCGTGAAGCATCAGGGTGGCAGTATCATATTTTGGGGGTGCTTTGCTGCAGGAGGGACTGGTGCACTTCACAAAATAGATGGCATCATGAGGCAGGAAAATGATGTGGATATATTGAAGCAACATCTCAAGACATCAGTCAGGAAGTTAAAGCTTGGTTGCAAATGGGTCTTCCAAATGGACAATGACCCCAAACATACTTCCAAAGTTGTGGCAAAATGGCCTAAGGACAAAAAAGTCAAGGTATTGGAGTGGCCATCACAAAGCCCTGACCTCGATCCTATAGAAAATTTGTGGGCAGAACTAAAAAAGCATGTGCGAGCAAGGAGGCCTACAAACCTGACTCGGTTACACTAGCTCTGTCAGGAGGAATGGGCCAAAATTCACCCAACTTATTGTGGGAAGCTTGTGGAATGCTACCCGAAACGTTTGACCCAAGTTAAACAATTTAAAGGCAATGCTACCAAATACTAATCGAGTGTATATAAACCTCTGACCCACTGGGAATGTGATGAAAGAACTTAAAGCTGAAATAAATCATTCTCTCTACTATTATTCTGACATTTCACATTCTTCAAATAAAGTGGTGATCCTAACTGACCAAAGACAGGGAATTTTAAATGTCAGGAATTGTGAAAGTTTAAATGTATTTGGCTAAGGTGTATGTACATTTCCGACTTATATACATACATACAGTTGAAGTCGGAAGTTTACATACACCTTAGCCACACTTTGCACCCCCCTACACATTTATATAATGTGGTGTTCAGGTCCATTGGACCTGAGTGTAATAAAAGTGTGTAGTGTGTGTGTGGGTGTGAAAACAAGTAAAAATGAAATGAAAAGGTTTGTTGTATGCCTTCACTCGGTCTTCCTCCTCCCTGGCCCTGCTGTTTCAACACAGAACCAAGATCCTGTCTCCCTGCCTGTCTGCCCGTCTCCCCCTTTTCTCGCACTCTTTACCCTTTGTACAGTCGTGGCCAAAAGTTTTGAGAATGACACAAATATTAATTTTCACAAAGTCTGCTGCCTCAGTCGTATAGATGGCAATTTGCACATACTCCAGAATGTTATGCAGAGTGATCAGATAAAATGCAATTAATTGCAAAGTCCCTCTTTGCCATGCAAATGAACTGAATCCCCAAAAAACATTTCCACTGCATTTCAGCCCTGCCATAAAAGGACCAGCTGACATCATGTCAGGGATTCTCTCGTAACACAGGTGTGAGTGTTGATAGAGACAAGGCTGGAGATCACTCTGTCATGCCGATTGAGTTTGAATAACAGACTGGAAGCTTCAAAAGGAGGTGTGGACTTGGAATCATTGTTCTTCCTCTGTCAATCATGGTTACCCGCAAGGAACATGTGCAGTCATCATTGGTTTGCACAAAAAGGGCTTCACAGGCAAGGATATTGCTGCCAGTAAGATTGCACCTAAATCAACCATTTATCGGATCATCAAGAACTTCAAGGAGAGCGGTTCAATTGTTATGAAGAAGGCTTCAGGGCGCCCAAGAAAGTCCAGCAAGTGCCAGACCGGCTCCTAAAGTTGATTCAGCTGCGGGATCGGGGCACCCACAGTACAGAGCTTGCTCAGGAATGGCAGCAGGCAGGTTGAGTGCATCTGCATGCACAGTGAGGCGAAGACTTTTGGAGGATGGCTGGTGTCAAGAAGGGCAGCAAAGAAGCCACTTCTCTCCAGCAAAAACATCAGGGACAGACTGATATTCTGCAAAGGACAGGGATTGGACTGCTGAGGACTGGGGTAAAGAATTTCTCTGAAGAATCCCCTTTCCGATTGTTTGGGGCATCCGTAAAAGCTTGTCCGGAGAAGACAAGGGGAGCGCTACCATCAGTCCTGTGTCAGCCAACAGTAAAGGTCATCCTGAGACCATTCATGTGTGGGGTTGCTTCTCAGCCAAGGGAGTGGCCTCACTCACAATTTTGCCTAAGAACACAGCCATGAATAAAGAATGGTACCAACACATCCTCCGAGAGCAACTTCTCCCAACCATCCAGGAACAGTTTGGTGACGAACAATGCCTTTTCCAGCATGATGGAGCACCTTGCCATAAGGCAAAAGTGGCTCGGGGAACAAAACAACGATATTTTGGGTCCATGGCATGGAAACTCCCCAGACCTTAATCCCATTGAGAACTTGTGGTCAATCCAGAAGAGGCGGGTGGACAAACAAAAKCCCACAAATTCTGACAAACTCCAAGCATTGATTATGCAAGAATGGGCTACCATCAGTCAGGATGTGGCCCAGAAATTAATTGACAGCATGCCAGGGCGGATTGCAGAGGTCTTGAAAAAGAAGGGTCAACACTGCAAATATTGACTCTTTGCATCAACTTAATGTAATTGTCAATAAAAGCCTTTGACACTTATGAAATGCTTGTAATTATACTTCAATATTCCTTAGTAACATCTGACAAAAATATCTAAAGACACTGAAGCAGCAAACTTTGTGAAAATTTATATTTCTGTCATTCTCAAAACTTTTGGCCACGACTGTAGTGTGTGACAATACACAATGTCTTGTGGGAACCTGCACATTTTTTTTTACAATACATTATTTCGATACATTGAAATAAATACCTTTGCATGTGTGGCTCCTTACCACAATCAGTAAGGCAAAAATAATCTTTGCTTAGAGGGCCTTAGAAATCCTTTTTTGCAGAGAGAGAAGCTAGTGTGGAAGGAGCATCTTCCACTTTGGAAGATGAAGAATATGAGGATCATGTCTCTGTCAATTCAGAGTCTGACATTGAGTTGAAAGAAGATAGAATTTACCCTCAGCTAGGACCAGCCAGCCCCAGGACCAGCCGTCAGCAACCAGCTCATCAGCAGCCTGCAGGAGGATAAATAGGGATGTCAATAAATGGTGGCATTGAATGGTCTTCTTGACCAAGGAACGAGCCACCCCGCATGGCTGCCAATGTGATAAGGATGCAACCAGGGCCGACGCGGATGGGGGTTACTCATGTGCAGGACATAGTCTTCTTTTGAACTGTTCTTCCCAGACACCATCCAGAAAATCATTATGGACAGCACTAATTTGGAGGGAAGCTGTGTTTTTGGAGAGAGATGGAAGGATGCATATTTTGGCGTTCTTATCCTTGCTGGTGTTTTCAGATCCAATGGGAATCCACAAAATCCCTGTGGGTTAACTTTTACATGCAACAATGTCTCTGGAAAACTTCCACATTATTTCCAGGATTATCTGCTTCAATAACCGAGACACCAGACCAGCTCGGCGGCAGAGAGACAAGCTAGCTGCAATCAGGTCAGTGTTGAGCAAGTGGGTGTACAGCCTTCCCCTGTTTTACAACCCTGGGCCCAACGTTACTGTTGATGAGCAGCTTGTGCCATTTAGGAACCGCTGCCCCTTCCGGCAGTACATACAGTCTAAACCCGCAAAATATGGAATCAAGATCTGGGCTGCCTTTGATGCTGCTTCATCATATGCGTGGAACTTGCAAGTGTATACGGGGAAGCCAGGTGGAGGGGCCCTGAGAACAAACAAGGGATGTGGGTTGTCCTGGACGTGACACAGGGACTCCGTGGCCACAACATCACATGCGATAACTTTTTTTACTTCGCACAAGCTGGGAGAGGAGCTCCTCAAGAGGAAGCTGATGATGGTAGGAACAGTAGGAAAAAACAAGCCAGAGCTCCCACCTCAGCTGTTGAATACATGGAACAGCCTATCAATTCTTCTAAGTTTGTGTTCACAGCCAACACGTCCCTAGTGTCCAACGTGCCAAAGAAAGCCAAAAATGTGGTACTCATGAGTACGCTGCATAAGGATGAGATAATCTGTGGCCAGGAACATCAAAAACCAGAAATAATAATGGATTACAATGGCACAAAAGGAGGGGTGGACAATTTAGGCAAGCTGGTAGCTTCAGCTCCAAAAGAAGAACCCAAGCTCGTCATTTGTGATATTCTTCAAGTTCTTGGACATCTCGATGTATAATGTGTTTGTCATCTGGATGGCATTGAACCCAGATTGGAACAGAGGGAAGCTCCAGAGGGAGACGGCTCTTTCTCGACGAGCTGGGCAAGGCATTAGTAAGACCTCGAATCCAGAGGCAACATATCCCAAGGACCCCGGTTTCTGCAGCCATCATGAGGAGGATTCAGGAGGAGGATGATGGTGCCCCATCCGCCCGACCCACAGAACCAACAACTCCAATACCGGAAGTAAGTGTGAGTGATGTTGTTGCGTGTGTGTGTCTGACTCTCCTACCATGGCCTGCTGTAACTATATATGTGAGTGAGAAATTCGTAAAATTCCTGAACTGAATGTAAAATTCCTGAACTGTATTCATCATTCTAAATTGCAGCCGGTAGCAACAAGAAGAAGCGCTGCGATGTGTGTGGAACCAAGAAGGACAGGAAGACACAGTACACATGCATCAAGTGCAAGAAATACATTTGCAACACAAACACAGCAAAACTCTGTCCCTCATAGTGTGTAGACTGGCCTTAATTTGTGTTAAATTTTTGTTCAATGGGGCTCATTTATAATTTCCATAAAATACTGTATTTCAAACCAATAAACATCAATTGTGATAACCTTGTTTCATGTATATTTGTTCAAGATAAACATGATTTTTTCCCCACCTATGTCTTGATTATTATTTTATAAAAAATAAAACAATAGCGCTTTTATTGATAAATGTGATCTAGCAGAGGTAAATGGCAAATATTAACCATGTTTGCTGTCTATATTGCTTGTAATTGATATGTCAACATCTAAGTATTTTTACGTAAATTGATATGACTATTGTTTTAAAAACCCAATAATGTTGTGGGTCTATCAACCTTATTGGTTGAATAACAAAACATGAACACCACACAAGATAATCTCTATCCTTTCTCCATCTCTTATTTCCTATCTCAGGAAACTGAGGCGTGGAGACAAGTTCACAGACACCAAGTTCCTCCGCTCTCCCATCTTCAAACAGAAACCCAGGAAGTCCATGAAGACCCAGCCGTCGTTGGAGAAATACAATGAGTCTTTTGTGGGATGTCGCTAACATGTGCTTTATGTCCACACATTGAACACATGTTTTACCCATTCAAATTTGTTTGAGAGTTAGTTTGGCACCTGTGTTTGTGGTAAATTATTTTAATAGCTTAAATTGTGGTTCATTTCTTAGTTCATTCTTTGTTCTTATCAGTAGGCTGAATTTAGCCAAATCATCAGGGGCATTGAAAATGTTCAAGTATATCTCCCCAAAATCTATATTCTCTCCATCTCCCCGTTTCGTGATGCCTGTATTGATTGTTAGCCACCTGTAGAGGGCGATGTTAGAACAGCATTCTGTCGGACGACATGTTCCTCATCTACTGTATGGTTGTGTTCAGTTAGTTCACTGTTGTACATATATGTTGAGCTTGCCTTTTCTAGAACTTTGAATATTCATTTGCCACATGCCGCTGTTTTCATGCGTAAGATGTTTTGGTTTTATGAATAAACATTCAGTCCATGATTCCTATTCAGCTGAGTCTTTAATGGCCCCGTATACACTCAGGTTGTACATTAAAAGACACCATCTGAAATATAATTTGTAACCTGCATTACTGTAGCCTGACTGATGCAGCGTAGTGGCTTTACATAAATAGGCTGAAGTGTGGGGTTGCCCATCTGCAGTTACCTTAAAAAACAATGCATCAAATGCTACTTTCTACAAATAAATGTAACTTGTCACTCTGATCTTAAAAAGCGTGTCTCGGCAGAAGTGTATATATAAATATATATTCTTTAAAAATATATATTAAGTGGCGGGCCACCACTGCCAAATGAATATAGGGCCAAACAAAAATGACGTCCCAAGGATTCCAGATAGCACTGACCCGCCACCCACTGACCTGTCACTAAGCTTTCATCTAACCAATTAAATCGTCCCCAACTACCTCTGGAGATGGTCAGAAAGATCTGATCACGAAGGGCGCATTCCTCTGCCCAGGGGTTGCTGACGCCTGCCAGACCTTACAATGCCTGGATAGGTATTTAAGTATCAACTAACCACATGTTATAGCAATCTGTCAGTCGATGACAGTTGATGTGGCACGCAACCTCTGAGCAGGTGAACTCGACAATGTTATTTGAATCGTTTACACCTGTTATTTCAACTGTGGGCAATCAGAATGTGGATAATACCAGGACACAGGACCCATGTTAGCGGCAGGTATAAAAACGGCTTTTGTTTTATATTGATTTGCAAAGTGGGATTTGAGTTGGAACGGCCGAGTCAGTGTGATTTGTAGCAGGAAAAACACAACTCCAATCCATTAGATTCACTTCTATTTTAATCAGTCTATAAAATAGTCTGTCATTCAAACCAATATTACAAAGGCTATGTAATAACTTTGACATATTACAAAATCCAGGTTTCTCCTAAAGTTTGAAAAAGTACAAACATCTTTTATACAAAACAGCAAAACTACATAGTATTGCACAATCTTTTTATTTTATCTTCAAAGTACAAAGATATCAATCGTCTAGACAGAAATAATAAGACAGAATAAATTATTTTCTTAAGCATTATTCCTTAAAAATTACGGCACATAAATAAGGAGAAACTCTACATAGTTAAAATTAGCCATTAGTTCATAGTGCTTTTCTCAAAAAACAGAACATCTCGATGGAAAACAAAAAAGCTCTTTTTCACCATGTGATGCTGAATAGTTGCTTGAAAAAATAAATAAGTGCATTTCCATGGTCACCTTTTGCCCTATGGGACTTTTTACATGGACCAGCATGAAGGGCTTCCCCTCCTTTCAGTTTAAAAACAAACCAGGAAAAATATACAGCAAGTAATTCAAGAGGTTTACAATTGTTAAAATTCATACATACAGATTTAAAATATAATTTTCCTTTTTTGGCAGGATGAACTCTAACATACATACAAATTTTGCCCTCATCAATTCTGGGACAGACCTCATCTGAAGTCACGCGTAACACGCACATACAAATAAGACAAGTCAGATTACTATGGTTCCAGGGAGAGGTTTCCCCTAGGTACAGATATAGGATCAGCTTCCCCTTCCCTAATCCTAACCTTTTCCATTAGTGGGGAAAGTGCAAAACTGACCCAAAATCGGCATCTAGGGGTATTTTCACCCTACACCATTACAACCCAGTAACACCATATGGAGCCAGAGACTGAATGGCTGAGTAACTGACTGACTATCCCTCCCCATATCGCTCAGACAGTCCAGTTCTTCACAGATGTGACGTCTTACATGTAGTATGACTCCGAACAGATGTACAGTTAGGTCAGCTGAACAGATGGAGGGTTGGATTAGCTGAACAGATGGAGGGTTAGGTTAGCTGAACAGATGGAGGTTTAGATTTCAGCTGCAAGATGGGAGGCTTAGGTCAGCTGAACAGATGGAGGGTTAGGTTAGCTGCGATGGAGGGTTGGGTTAGCTGAACAGATGGAGGGTTGGGTTAGCTGAACAGATGGAGGTTGGGTTAGCTGAACAGATGGGGGTTGGTTAGCTGAACAGATGGAGGGTTAGGTCAGTGAACAGATGGAGGTTAGGTCAGCTGAACAGATGGGGGTTGAGGTTAGCTGAAAGATGGAGGGTTGGGTTAGCTGAACAGATGGAGGGTTGGGTTAGCTGAACAGATGGAGGGTGGGTTAGCTGAAACAGATGGAGGGTTGGGTTAGCTGAACAGATGGAGGTTTGGGTTGCTGAACAGATGAGGTTGGGGTTAGGCAACAGATGGAGGTTTGGGTTAGCTGAACAGATGGAGGGTTGGGTTAGCTGAACAGATGGAGGGTTGGGTTTGCTGAACAGATGGAGGGTTAGGTTAGCTGAACAGATGGAGGGTTGGGTTAGCTGAACAGATGGAGGGTTGGGTTGGCTGAACAGAAGGAGGGTTGGGTTAGCTGAACAGATGGAGGGTTAGGTTAGCTGAACAGATGGAAGTTTCTATCTAGGACTTCTGTTTTCCTGAGTGGGGCAAGGGATAGTATACTGATTAACCTAAAATCATCCTCCCTACTGGATATATATCTATCTCTTTCTGGTTGAACGCAGTAGAAAAATAAAGAATAAGTAAATAAAAACAAAAACCTTTTGAAATCATTATACCTAAGCCATTGCTCCCTCACCCTTGAAGCCCCTTCCATCTCTTCACTTCTCAATGAGACCTGCCTCCTTGATCTTGGTGTAGAAGAACTTCTCTAGCAGGTTGGCACACTTGTAGTACTCGCTCTCTGGGGGATTGTACTCGCGACAGTTGGTGAAGATGCGCTGCATGTCGGCCATGAAGAGCTTCCGCGTGGTGTAGTACCTGCTCTTCAGACGCTCCGACATCGTCTTCAGGTCTGGAGATAATCACACATTAACACGACTCTTGATTAACCTCTATGAAACCAAACGTTGTGATTAACACAATATGACTTAACTAGCCATTACGTGTCTGTCTGTAGGTA
This sequence comes from Salvelinus sp. IW2-2015, assembly GCF_002910315.2. NCBI lineage: Eukaryota > Metazoa > Chordata > Actinopteri > Salmoniformes > Salmonidae > Salvelinus > Salvelinus sp. IW2-2015. The sequence goes on along the minus strand of NC_036869.1, from coordinate 1,374,920 downwards.
ACTATACCAGAGAAGAAGTCAAATCAAATAAATAAGATGGTCTATGCATATTCAGCGTAGCATCTCAATCTCCATTGAATACAGGCATTGACAACAACACCCTTCATCGAATATTTTAAAAAGTATTAAAATAAAGAGATGTATCCATCAATCCAAAGAGAGGATAGGCGGGAGCTTGACAGTCCGCTGTTCCGCTCTGTGATTTAAAAAAAATATGTAAAGGAGCTAACTACAGGCAAAATCACAGCGGAAAACCTGGTTCAGTCTGGTTTCCACCAGACACTAGAAGATTAATGAACCTTTCAGCAGAACAGTAATCTAAAACACAAGGCAAAATCTACACTGGAGTTGCTTACCAAGAAGACAGTGAATGTTCCTGAGTGGCTGAGTTACAGACTTTACTTAAATCTACTTGAAAATCTATGGCAAGACCTGAAAATGGTTGTCAAGCAATGATCAACAACCAATTTGACAGCTTGAATATTTTTTTTTACAGAATAATGGGACAAATGTTGCATAATCCAGGTGTGGAAAGCCCTTAGAGATTTACCCATGTTTCGGCCTTCAATAAATGTAATTCTTCAATAAATTAGCAAACACTTTTACTTTGTCATTATGGGGTATTGTGTGTAGATGGGTCAGAAAAAAATCTATTTAATCCATTTTGAATTCAGGCTGTAACACAACATAATGTGGAACAAGTCAAGGGGTATGAATACTTTCTGAAGGGGCTGTATCTGACTCAATTCAATCATCCATATTTTCTTGCTTACAAGTTATGTATGGCTATATTCCTTCCCCTGAAGAGTTGACCCAGGCACAGATGTGTTCCATGCGTAGTGCCATACATACCCATAGGGAAGCGGATGACTTGGTAGTAGCCAGGAGCCTCAGTCTTCTTCACTGGTTCCATGAACGGCCAGGCATTCTGGTGACTCTATAGCACATAACGAGAAACCTGTGTGTGTGTGGCTACGAGTTGGTGTGTATGTGGATTTGAGAGAGAGTGCATGTGTGCATGCGTGTGTGTGCGTGTCGCTCACCTTAACATGTTGTAGGATGGTCTTCAGGGTGCTGTACAGCTGATCTGGATCCTTCAGCTCTTTCCTGGGATCACAACAGGAAACAGGAAGTTGTGATCACCTAATTATCTGTCAGAGTTACCATGACAGTGGTAGCTCACTGGCTAAGCTTTAGAAGGAAAACTTACAAGCCGTTACATTTGTTTTACTAAAAATAGATGAGTAGAAGCTATAAGGAGCTGAAAGACTCACTTACCCTTTGCCCACCGGTTTCCATCCAGTTTCTCCTGGTGACAAAAATAAATTTGAGTTAAACTATAGACACTGTCCACACACTTCTTTACTGCCCAAATCACTGCTACCTCTTTGGAGATTTGCCTTTGTCCACAATGGCACCATATTCCCTATAGTGCCCTACATTTTACCAGGGCCCATGTAGGGAATAGGGTGCCATTTTGGACACATCCTTTGAACCTATGCTGAAGGTAGACTAATATAATGACAGGAGGAGAAACGTACGTATTCCAGGAATGCTCTCGATGGGAATCTGTCTAACTCCTTCCTTAAAACAGGAAAGTCCTGGGTAGACCTTTCTGATCTGACCTTGCTTCCTCTCTATCAGTTTCTTTATGATCTGAAAGGGAGGATGGAGTGAGTGAGGGAGGGAGAGGGGGGAGGGTGTGAGAGAGATAGTGGAAGGGAGACCGAAAGAGAGAGAATTTAGGTAACTCAATTTATTATACAAATAGACATTGTAGGCGTGCACACACCACACACACCTCTTTCTGTTTCTTGATAATGACAGAGAACTCAGTGTAAGGGATGCTGGGGTTGAGCTCACAGCCCATCAGCGTCGCTCCCTCATAGTCTTTTATGTAGCCCAGATACTTGGCCTTGGGAACCTTGATGTCTTTAGAGAAGCCCTGAGACAGAGAGAGAGATGGAGAGAAAGAGAAAGACAGAGAGCTGTAAGAATGGTATTTTTTTTTAAAGAGACAGTTTCTTGATGTTTCCCTACATTACAAGATAACCAATGCCATTTGCTGATCTTTTTAAGCAACCAATAATGTACTGACCTGCTTTTTGAAGTAGCCAATGGCATACTCGTCTGCGTAGGTGAGGAAGTTGAGGATGTCGTGCTTGATGTGGTACTCCTTCAGATGGTTCATCAGGTGAGTGCCGTATCCCTTTAAACAATAGGTAGGGGTCAAAGGTCAAAACTGACCAATCAAGAAGAGTGAGGCACGGAGCTCAATGGCAGTAGAATGAATATCAGTCATATCAGTTAATACCAACAGAAATGCGACCAGAAGTGGAACTGTAGCCTGGTCCCAGAACTGTTTGTTTGTGTATAGCCAAGTCCTATGGTCACTGTCATGTCAAACATGTCCATAGGAGTTGGAAAGACAGCACAAACAGATATGGGACTAGGTTAAAAGAGCTGCATTCTCGTACCTTGACCTGCTCGTTGGAGGTGACAGCACAGAATACGATCTCTGTGAAGCTCTGCGAGGGGAACATCCGGAAGCAAATCCCTCCGATCACACGGCCATCTTTGATCAGCGACAGAGTCTTGTGCTTCCTGTTTGGAGAGAAAGTGAACGGTTCCCATTTATCTCAACACCTCATAATTCGCAACTGGGTTCAACTTCTGCTTTAGGGTTAAAGAGATACAGCCAGGTGTAATGTTCAATTGTTGCCACTGTTGACATAACATTGAGGGGTCAAACCTCTGGTTGCAACTGTAGAGCAACTTCAAATTAAGAGTTTTCTTTCTATGCTACAAAGTTGGGACTATTTTTCTCTTTGGTGGTCAGTCAATCAGGGTAGAACTCCAAATCAAATCTTATTTTATTGGTCACATACACAAATTTAGCAGATGTWATTGCAGGTGTAGCGAAATGCTTGTGTTCCTAGCTCCAACAGTGCAGTAATATCTAACAATTCGCAACAATACACACAAATCTAAAAGTAAAATAATGGAATTAAGAAATATATAAATATTAGGACGAGCAATGTCGGAGTGGCATTGACTAAAATACAGTAGAATTTAATACAGTATATACACATGAAATGAGTAAAGCAGGATGTAAACATTATTAAAGTGACTAGTGTTCCATTATTAAAGTGACCAGTGATTCCATGTCTATGTATCTAGGGCAGCAGCCTCTAAGGGGCACAGTTGAGTAACCCGGTGATAGCCGCTAGTTATGGCTATTTAACAGTGTGAAGGCCTTGAGATAGAKGCTGTTTTTCAGTCTCTCGGTCCCAGCTTTGATGCACCTGTACTGACCTCGCCTTCTGGATGATAGCGGGGTGAACAGGCCGTGGCTCGGCTGGTTGATGTCCTTGTTGATCTTTTTGGCCTTCCTGCTGTAGGTGTCCTGGAGGGCAGGCAGTGTGCCCTCTGTGATGTGTTGTGCAAGCCGCACCACCCTCTGGAGAGCCCTGCGGTTGCGGGCGGTGCAGTTGCCATACCAGGCGGTGATACAGCCCGACAGGATGCTCTCAATTGTGAGAGTCTTAGGGGCCAAGTCAAATTTCTTCAGCCTCCTGAGGTTGAAGAGGCGCTCTTGTGCCTTCTTCACCACACTGTCTGTGTGGGTGGACCATTTCAGATAGTCAGTTGATGTGTATGCCGAGAAACTTGAAGCTTTCCACCTTCTCCACTGCGGTCCCGTCAATGTGGATAGGGGCGTGCCCCCCCTTTCCTGAAGTCCACGATCAGCTCCTTCGTTTTGTTGATGTTGAAAGAGAGGTTATTTCCTGGCACCATTCTGCCAGGGCTCTCACCTCCTCTCTGTAGACTGTCTCGTCATTGTTGGCCTACTATGGTTGTGTCGTCTGCAAACTTGATGATTAAGTTGAGTGAACAGGGAGTACAGGACGGGGCTGAGCACACATCCTTGTGGGGCCCCTGTGTCGAGGATCAGTGAAGCGGAGATGTTGTTTCCTACCTTCACCACCATGGGGGGCGGCCCGTCAGGAAGTCCAGGACCCAGTTGCACAGGGCGGGGTTCAGACCCCGAGCTTGATGATGAGCTTGTAGGGTCCTATGGTGTTGAAGGCTGACCTATAGTCAATGAACAGCATTCTTACATAGGTATTCCTCTTGTCCAGATGGGATAGGGCAGTATGCAGTGCAATGGTGATTGCATCGTCTGTGGATCTATTGGGCGGTAAGCAAATTGAAGTGGTTCTAGGGTGTCAGGTAAGGTGGAGGTGATATGATCCTTAACTAGCCTCTCAAAGCACTTCATGATAACAGAAGTGAGTGCTACAGGGCGATTTAGTTCAGTTATCTTTGCTTTCTTGGGTACAGGAACAATGGTGGACATCTTGAAGCAAGTGGGGACAGCAGACTGGGATAGGGAGAGATTGAATTTGTCCGTAAACACTCCAGCCAGCTGGTCTACGCATGCTCAGAGGACGCGGCTAGGCATGGCGTCTGGCCCAGCAGCCTTGCGAGCATTAAGATGTCTCACTCACGTCGGCCATGGAGAACGAGAGCACACAGTCCTTGGGAGCAGGCCACGTCGATGGCATTATTTTACCTTTAACTAGGCAAGTCAGTTAAGAACAAATTCTTATTTTCAATGACAGCCTAGGAACAGTGGGTTAACTGCCTTGTTCAGGGGCAGAACGACAGATTTGTACCTTGTCAGCTCGGGGATTCGATCTTGCAACCTTTCGGTTACTAGTCTAATGCTCTAACCACTAGGCTACGCTGTCGCCCCAGCTGTCTGGGAGAAAAACGTCAGTGTCCGCGACGTGGCTTTGTAATCCGTGATTGTCTGTAGACCCTGCCACATACATCTCATGTCTGAGCCGTTGAATTGTGACTCCACTTTGTCTCTGTACTGACGTTTGGCCTGTTTGATTGCTTTACAGAGGGAATAACTACACTGTTTGTATTCAACCATATTCCCAGTCACCTTGCCATGGTTAAATACGGTGGTTCATGCTTTCAGTTTAGCGTGAATGCTGCCATCTATCCATGGTTTCTGGTTTGGGTAGGTTTTAATAGTAACAGTGGGAACAACATCCTCTATACACTTCCTGATGAACTCAATTCTGATTGGTCAGACCAGTGTTGAATAGACCTTAGCACGGGTACTTCCTGTTTGAGTTTCTGCCTATAGGAAGGGAGGAGCAAAATGGAGTTGTGATCTGATTTGCCAAACGGAGGGCGGGGGAGGGCCTTGTAGGCATCCCGGAAGAGAGAATAGCAGTGGTTGAGTGTTTTCCCAGCGCGAGTACTGCAGTCAATGCGTTGATAGAACTTCGGTAGCATTTTCCTCAAATTTGCTTCGTTAAAGTCCCCAGTTACAATAAATGCAGCCTCAGGATATGTGGTTACCAGTTTGCATAAAGTCCAGTGTAGTTCCTTGAGGGCCGTCCTGGTATCGGCTTGAGGGGGAATAAACACAGCTGTGACTATAACCGAAGATAATTCTCTTGGGAGGTAATACGGTTGGCATTTGATTGTGGAGTATTCTAGGTCGGGTGAACAAAAGGACTTTAGTACGTTATCACAATCACACCACGAGTGGTTAATCATGAAACATACACCACTGCCCTTCTTCTTCCTGGAGAGTTTTTTATTTCTGTCTGTGCGATGTACTGAGAACCCAGCTGGCTGTATGGACGGGGACAGTATATACACATTAGCGAGTTATATACTCGGAAGCGGTGGATGGTGTGCCCGCCTCTTGAGTCGGACTAGAAATCCACTCCAAATACCTCTTCTCCACCGGGTCTTGGAGCGGCCTCTGGGATAAGTTCAATGGCCTTGGCGGGTGCAAACAAAGGATCCAATTCTTGGAAGTCGTATTCCTGGTGAGTTACCGCCGCTCTGATATCCAAAAGTTACTTCCGGCTGTATATAATAACACAAAAAAATGTTCTGGGCTAATAATGTAAGAAATAACACACAAAAAAACAAAATACTGCAAAGTTGCTTAGGAGCTAGAAGCAAAGCTGCCATGTCTGTCGGCGCCATCTTTCATGGAAACACTCACGGGTCAAAGACGAGGCGTGTGATATACTCTTTGGGCATGCGAGGCAGCTGGTGAGAGAAGACATTCTGGAGGCCCACCAGCCACATGAGGATCCTCTTGTTGGGCTTCTGGTTGAGGGAGTTCCCGATGACGTGGAACTCTATCACCCCCCTCCTCTCCTCCAGGCGTGCCGCCTCATCACGGGCTGAGTGGGCCGACAGGAGACTGGTCTGGGGGTGGGGAGGGGATGACGTCAGCCTTACTCATTATCAAGTCCTATTACAGCACTCATTTTGATTTAGCAGTGTCCTTATATTTGTCCCATTATCATCATTATTGTCAGCAGCAGCAGTAGCTTCACCATAATCATCACCTTCAAACCTCAATACTGACTCTAAAACACTGACTTAGTGGGGGGTTCTGAACTGCAAGTCAAATATAATCTAATATCCACTAAATAATTTTAAACTGAGATGGAATAGAGAGTGTAAAGCGATGTAAGTATTGATGACTATATGTTGGACTGAAGAGATAGAAGTATTGATGATATGTTGGACTGAAGAGATGGAAGTATTGATGACTATGTGTTGGACTGAAGAGATAGAAGTATTGATGAATACGTGTTGGACTGAAGAGATGGAAGTATTGATTATATGTGGACTGAAGACATAGAAGTATTGATGAATACGTGTTGGACTGAAGAGATGGAAGTATTGATGATATGTTGGACTGAAGAGATGGAAGTATTGATGAATACGTGTTGGACTGATTGAACCGGCGATAGCAGACAGCCGCATAGCGGATGTTGTGGTGGTGTTGGAGGTGGAACTGCGTTGGAGCCTTCAAATCGGTGAGCAGCTGCTCTTGTGATCATTGTCACGAAGCCGCCCCACTCGAGTTAGAAGTTCAGACACAAAGTGTAGGCTGTATAGAAATAATGACGCTCAAATAGACTAATCATTAAACAAAATAATTAGTATTTCRATCATCATAAGCAGGTGAATACTATGTCTTACATTCCAGGACGAGGTTGGTGGCACCTTAATTGGGGAGAACGGGCTCGTGATAATAACTGGGGCGGAATTCGTGGAATGGTAACAAATACATCAAACAATTGGTTTCCAGGTGTTTGATGCCATTTCATTTCCGCCATTCCGGACATAATTATGAGCCGTTTTCCCCTCAGCAGCCTTCTGTGCATTCCAGTGGTCGAACTTGAAGGCTGCATGGGATTTCTCCAAAGGTGACTCCCTGCAGACAATGGCAATGTCCACTATAGGTATAATGCCAGGAYCCGCCTTTGAATTTGACAGCTCTAACGCAGTTCCACCTCAGGCACCGCCAAAACAACCGCTATTCGGAAGTCGGCTAAAGCGGATCTGATTGAACAGAGCCCTGAGTGTTTGATGCTACCTCTGGTCCCAGCATGGAGGCGGGGTCGGTGATGGTTGCCATGACTTCGTTGATGAGTTCCATGGGGATGTCCCCGACAATCCTGAGCTTCTTAGTCTCCTCATGGGGGAGGGGCTCCGATGGCTTCCGCTTCTGCCCACCTACACAGGTAGATCATATGTAAAGTTGCCCCTAGAAACTGATCTAAAGAGAGATTTCACCCCTAATGGTTAAGGTTATAATTTGTGGAGGCTAAGCTGATCCTAGATCTGTGCGTAGAGCCTGTTGTGTTTACCTGGGCTGGGTTCCAGAACAGAGGCGGTCTTCCTGGCAGGACTGACACTGCCACAGCTGGATGGGTCCACAGATACTGGGCTGGTGTTGTAGTACAGAGGCCTGGCCACCGGGGGCGCGCTGATCACTGTCATTATACACAGGGGAGCTCATCAGATTACTTAATCAATGGAGAGTAGCACTCATCATATCAATCACATCACAACTTTCCTTACTTAAACTTTTTGAGGCAAGGTAAAACTCTAAGTGAGAGTGTGTTGGACAAGCTGGCTTGGTCAGGTGTGTTTTACCTGTATGGATGGGGATCGGTCCTCCTGAGGATCCAGCCAGGAAGTCTTCACTCCAGATGGGAGAGTTGTGACTGTACACCTCCTCCTCCAACATGGACAGGAATCTACAGCACACAGATATCATCATCACACCTACTGTAGACCGAGACTAGGAATCCTCCTCTATCTCATGTGTGTGTGTGTACGTTTTTTTGAATTTGTCTCTTACTTGGGGAAGTGTGTGAGGATGAGAGTGCGTTTCTCCGGAGGTAGCTTATCCTTCTCCTGCCTGGCCTGCTCTAGCAGCTGTTTCCTCATCACAGTGAAGACGGAGCGCAGCAGGGTCCGACCGAAGATCTGGGTCGTCTCGTACCGCGGTAGACTGTCACAGAACTGAGGGACGTTGCAGTAGCACAGCCATCTGGGGGAAAATACAAAAATGTGGGTTTTATTCTAGGTTATATAACGGTGATACAATTTGCATGAAATGTACACATCTATTGGAATGAAGAGAAAATGAATCTGTTGGTACCAAGTTATGGGAGTGACTGGGGCTACTGGGGACTAAAAACACCATCGCTACCCTATGTTTAAGCGTTTGAGAACACACGATTGTGTGTGACTCAAAATGGGTCAAAATTCCCAAGATCCAGGGGGCAAAAAAGGACCTTGTGCATTTCAGGTAAAACAACAACCCAATGTTTATATCCCAGGACAAATCATGTCTGGTGTGGATGAACAAAATCTACATGGGTGGGATGGCGCACGTGGACGCACGCACGCACCCGGGGTAGTCAGCATGTAAGCATTAAGAACATGAAGCCAGCTCACAGTGTGGTCAGTGCATTAGGAATAAACACGTCGTGACTGTGAACGCATCATCAAAGCGTGCCTGCCAGCAGTTGCAATCATATCATCAAAGGGCACCTACTACCTGGTGTAGTTGACTTTGTACCCGGCGGCATCATCAGCAGGGGCCCGCTGTCGTCTCTGTGAGGGTGTCTCCAGCTGCCAGTAGTTGATCTGGTTGAGGAACATCTTGGCCAGCTCCACGATGGTCTGACGCTCCTTGGAGGGAAGATGGCTGAACTTGTACTGGACAAAGTTATTCACCCCCTGTTGAAGAGACACAGAGATCACGTAAGCAAAATATAATGTGTATAATGTGTACATCTTGTGAAAGTGTGATCTAAATATGTATTTTTTTGCTAGGCGTGTGTGTGTATTTGTTGTGTACACTTGCCTGTTCAATGCTAGGTTTCTCAAAGGGAGGACTCTCCTGTGCCTCCACCACAGGTTTGCCCATCTGTAGGATGCATTTCCTCAACAGCTGAAGGTGAAAGAAGGACATTGTGAGACAGATGCACTGAAAGTAATGTGTTGTTGACATGTTGAGCTGTGGCCTACCTTGAAGAGGGAGAAGTAGACTTGTTTGGTGTCAGCATCCTCCTCTTTGTGGACACATGTGTTCAGGTACTCCACATCCAGAGCAATGCCCAGAAGCCTGTTCATCTCCTCCTCTGAAACGTTCTCCAGGTGGGTTACATGATCACCTGAAAAGGAGAGACAGTGAGTGAGAGTGCGAAGACAGACTTTAGTTTTGATGACCAATGTGTCCCTGAAAACCTGTTACCTCCTTATTACCTGGATTTCTAGAACATTCCCCCTGCCTATATCATGCCCTTACTCGAGGCAGTGGCACCCCATCCCCATGTCCCCCCTCTTACCCTCTCTCCCCCTCCGGTACACAGGGCAACCCCTCCTAATGTCTCCGCTCTCAACCCTCTCTCCCCCTAGTCTTACCCAGTGTATGAGAGCAGCTACGGCAGGGGTCCTGAAGGTTGACAGTGTTGGGCTGTTGGTCTGTACGGGGTGGTGTGGGAGGGGGGTTCTGGCTCTTCCAGCTGTTACACTTACAGGCCCCCTCAGCCTACAGCACAGGGTTCCACAGGTTAGAAACACACATACTCTTATGCATACACACACATGTTTAGAAACATAACGTAATAAGAAAAATCCCATTGAATGTATATGCATATGTTGACAAAAACAGCTTGGCTACAAAGTGGCATAGCTAGGCAATGCCTGGTGGGCCAGCCCTCTCTCACTACAACTCTTAGCTGGAGCCAAACTGTGCACAGGAACATGAGCCAAGGAACAACAACAAACTCCGCCCCCCAGCAGCTGTCACTGTCAAAACAAAGACGCTGTCTCTCCCTGCAGATGATATACAACTGCAATAAATACTTTCTATTTTACCACGGTGCGCTGACAGACGGAAAAAACACACTGTCACTATTCCAGTGGGGTGAATTACGCCCCGCACACTCCCCTTGCTGGAGGCATTCCGCACCAAGGCATGCAGGCTAACCTGAATTTGTCAAAGCACCTTGAGAATGTTTAGTCCACTCTCCCGCCTAGAAATACATATTATAACATTATAATATGGGAGCGCTAGACTGAACATTTTGCCGMTTTTTTTCCTGATGTTCATTTCCAATAGGATCATTTTACATAACTAGAGCATGAGGGATATGAAAAAATGCAAGCGCAGCAATGGCTTCCTTTGCTGCGTTTGCATTTTGGTAGCGCTGCAAACCAACAAGCATCTGAAACTCAATCCACTTTCAAAACATTGCAAAATGTATAATTGCTAAATAATGTAATAATGGACTACTTAAAACGACCTTGCAAGATGAATAAACTCCGAGCTTCTCCAGTTTCTTCGGGCGCGGGGAGGAGCGGAGCTGCGCCTTCTTCACCGCGATTCGTGCCGATCCTACCGTGGCGCCCGAACCCTCGGTTCCCCCGGCTCCCGGAGCCGCAGGCGCCGATCCCGCTGCACCGATGGCCGGGGAGCCCTGCTGAATCCCTGCGCTCCCGGACATCCTCGAGACCGAACGGGATCCCCGACCCTGGAATTAAATGGTTTAGGTGTCCCGTTCTCTATTCCACTACTGGAGAATCAGACATGGCGCTGATCCGTTTTTTTTTTATAGCTCAATGCGCTGATCCCTATTTTTTTATTTGTCATTGTAGGTCCATTTTTCCTCCACTAGGGGAGACAAAATGGGTATTTCAGTGAGTAGGCTTGGCCAGGGGTTCCCAAACTTTTTTGGTCCGCGACCCCATTTTGATATCAAAAACCCACACCATGTAAAAAACAAAAGGTGATGTAATCTACAGCCAATGTCTACTTTTTTAACTGTGTCTTTGACAGTCTATTATAAATCAGTCTGACAGCATCATTGATGATCTCCCCCCCCCAGTCTGATTTAGTGCCTCTAATGAGTCCTACACAGGCTTGTGTGCATATGTGTAATAATACCCATAAAACCTAATGGTCAAAAAGGGAAATAGTTTTTTCACAATTAATTATTTCCCAGAGGGGATTTTAGAAACACTTAAAATAAGGGCTGTGTTTTGTGTAGGATTACCCTGGCGTGACGTTTTGATAACCATGTAAATCTCTCTCGGACAATGTGACTTTTATCAATATCAGTGATGGGGTCATAATAATATTTAGCATAAACCGTTCAAAAGATAGAAGTACATTTGTAGGAAGAAAACAGAAACCACTGTTTATTACAACCACATCTAGCTGCTACTGGAGGTTACGGACGTCATTTTATATCAGAATTTCCTGTTTTCAAACCCCTAGTTTGGGAAATGCTGGAGTAGGCTATGATCCAGGGTAGAGGTCACAAAAAATGTAACCATTTGTAGTGAGAATCTCAAGGTCAAATGTAATGACTTGGGACAAATGGAGTGTGACATACCATCATAGGCAAAAAAATATATAATAAGACATGGGAAAAGCAGACAAAAGACTCTGGTGATGATGTCCACCTTACAAATACCACAATAATGTACTAGGCCTTGTAGTTACACAATACATATGTAATAAAATTATTCCAATTATAGGCCGATTATTACATCTTACATAGAGTTCTATTATTCTGACTGGATATTCAGAGAGCCAGGGTGAGSACAGGTCTGACAGGACCACCAGTACCTTAGTCGCTGTGACCTCAATAGGAAAAGCTAAGTGGTCAAAGGTCAGATAAAAAGAACAGGATGTCACTGGTGACCTCCGGCGGAGTGGTTGGGGTTCTTTACCCCAGACAGTGTACAGCAGTGTAAGAAAACATCTAGAACCGCTGAAAATAAATCTTAGAACCACACGTTCTAGAGATCATWAAAAAAAATAGCAATCACCCTCCTCTTAGCTAACACAAATATCCTACTCCACACATGATATTATTTAACAGTACTGTAAAATGCTTGCATTTGTTTATTTTTTCCCAGCTGCAATTAAGTGGCCACAGCAACAAAAATGTATACAATGTACATCCCTATGAGTTAATCCATTTATTCATCATCATGATCATGATCCACCAGCTAATACCCCAACAGTAGAACAGAGCAGTCTTTCTTCTCCTACTAAGGTTGTTAACATTGTTCCCACAACGTTGTTATATTCTTACTGAGACGTTATAAGACAAGCGGAAAGTGAATTTTGTTAAATCCTTTCCGCTTTGCTACAACAGGGATTCAACAGCCAGACAGTGTATTGTGTGTGACTTCAGTTCTAGTGGGATGAGGAGTACTGGACAGGGCATCCTAGCTTTAGATCACTCACAAATGAGTGAAATGCGAGAGAGAGAATGTTAAAAAATAGAAACCAAAAAATAAACATTTTGCTTTTCTTGAGAAATAAAMTATAAYTCAGACCACTKAAGAAWTSCAAGTHKWTTRTTTTGTTAATAACACTACATTTKTAAAGACCACCATCGATTATAATTTAAACATTTTTGTGGGGGGGGGGGGGGGGGMMMGMAACTACTCCAAACCCACACTGAAGCTGTTTTCTGCTAACTGTACAGTTTTTTTAATGATTATCTAGACAACTCCCTAGCAAGCATTAGTCCTGTCAACTGTAAATGGAAAAAGTAGACTACATTGCAACACCCTATGTACAGTATATTATATATATATATATATTTATATCACACTGGCTGTAATTATGACAAGATATATTCATGAGAATCATTAGTGCAAGGCAAGAGGAAGAGACCTGGACAGAGTTATTGACCAGGACGGGTTGTGTGTATGTGTGTATAAATGTATATGTAAGTAACAGGTCCAGGGTTTAAAAATAACACAAAAGTGTATGTGTGTGAGCGAGCTGTGTTTTAGCTTGTGTGTGTTATTTAGATCTGGGAGGGTTTAGAGAAATGAACCTGCGTCTGACTGTGTTTGTTGTCTCTGAGGATGTTTTATCACCAAACAGTCCAGTCTCCCTCTGTGTACACACACCCTCACACACAGCACTTCCTAAAGAACAGGGGATGAATAGTGACCATGACAAAGAGAGACATCCTGGTTGGCACCCTATTCCCTATATAGTGCACTACTTTTGACCAGGGCTTTAGTCAAAAGCAGTGCACTATTTGGGGAATATGGTGACATTTGGGACACCCCCACACAGTGTCAGCTGATTCCTAATGAAGAAGCTCTCAACACCTAGAAGTCACCTCACCATGTTCCCCTCTCTCAACGCCTAGAGGTCACCTCACCATGTTCCCCTCTCTCAACGCCTAGAGGTCATCTCACCATGTTCCCCTCTCTCAACACCTACAGAGGTCACCTCACCGTGTTCCCCTCTCTCAACACCTACAGAAGTCACCTCACCATGTTCCCCTCTCTCAACACCTACAGAAGTCACCTCACCATGTTCCACTCTCTCAACACCTAAAGAGGTCACCTCACCATGTTCCCCTCCCTCGGACAGAGACCATCAGGTCAGGATGGAAAGGGGTCTGGAGGCTTGGCATTCAGGGGGCGGGGGGTAAGGTGAACATGTGAACAAGTCTCAGAGGCTCAATGCCATACTGTGGTGATAGCAAGTAGGGTTGGTGAGGGGGATAGCAGGTAGGGTTGGTGGGGGTAAGGTGGTGATAGCAGGTAGGGTTGGTGGGGGTAAGGTGGTGATAGCAGGTAGGGTTGGTGGGGGTAAGGTGGTGATAGCAGGTAGGGTTGGTGGGGGTAAGGTGGTGATAGCAGGTAGGGTTGGTGGGGGTAAGGTGGTGATAGCAGGTAGGGTTGGTGGGGGTAAGGTGGTGATAGCAGGTAGGGTTGGTGGGGGTAAGGTGGTGATAGCAGGTAGGGTTGGTGAGGGTAAGGAAGTGATAGCAGGTAGGGTTGGTGAGGGTAAGGTGGTGATAGCAGGTAGGGTTGGTGGGGGTAAGGTGGTGATAGCAGGTAGGGTTGGGGTGGGTGTGGAAGCAGGTTGCTTTGCTTTACAGTGTGAAGGTCCTTGCAGACACTGAAGAAATCACAGAGCCAATATTGTGAACCATTGCACGATGCCACTAGGACAGCTATGCCCAATCCCAAATTGCCCTCTAACCCCTTAGGTAGACCTGAGAGAATTGAATAGGTGTGAGCATTATGGGGATCGCTCCACCTTGCCCTCTGATAGGCTAGGTGGAATGTTCCCCGATTGTTTGACCTCAAATCCTCTCAGACCTACATGAAGTACCTAAGGGGTTAGGGTTTGATTTGGGGCTGAGCATTAGAAGCAGGCAAGGCCCTGGGATGGGACAAAGAGAGACAGAAGGGAGAAACTCTATACTAGCACTACTAAAGGTTTAGTGGGCAAAGCATATGAATACGTTACTCAAGAGACAGATGAGGGTAGACAGAGATCAACAGAGAGAAACTAGAAGGAACCCAAGACCACTGCTAAACAGTCTTTTCCTTCGACTTGTCAAGAATTAGCCCTCGCAAACCTTTGGAGCCTCTCCCCCTCAAATATATTTTTTTGTGCCACTGAATAAAGTTAACACAGACTTTTTCTCATTATCAAGTTAGGCCTTGTAGTGATACATGCATCCATAATTCCCACTATAAAAAAAAATAAACAAAACAAAAAAACAAACAGAAAGGACAGATATTGTGTTAGAAACACAGAGCGATAGTCTGTAGCTATCCCAGGAGATGAGACCACCATCAGAGTTGCCCCGCCCCTTAGTCCTGCTGCTTGCCAATAGTCAGGAAGAATGAGGTAGGGAACGCGGGCACTAATTTCAGAAAAAAGGAGGAAGGTGTCTCAATTAGTAACAGCAGAACCAGTAGGGGAGAGGGAGGGGCGGGGCGTCGTTGAGAGAACTATAGATGAGGGCGTTGCTTTGCATTAGTTACTGCAGAGGAGGAGGAGAAGGGTAGAATGGGAAGGGGGTTCAAAGGGCATCTTTTTTCATTGCTGCAGATCAGAGAGTTTTGGGTGGGTGGGCGGGCGGGCGGGGGTCATCACATTAGTTACTGCAGTGTGGGGGGGAAAGGATTTCGCTTTAAGTACTGCAGCAGGGGGCCTTAGTTGGCTGGGCGGTTTCCGTTAGGTCGACGCCCCTGTTCCGCCCGCTGTTAGCTCCAGTGGCCGCAGGCTCGCTCTTGGGCAATCTTTTCGCTAGAGGATGGAAGAAAAACAAACAAAAAAACTTCACAAACGCCAGCTACTGATGAGGATCGCTTGATCAAAACATCCTGCTAGTTCACATTTCCTTGATACATGTCTAAGTATGTATTTAGTGAGTATTTGAGTCTGCAGGGCCCTATTCAATTACACATCAGTAAGTGATGTGTGTCACGGGGTGAGAGGAACCTACCAATAGCCATGAATATCTCGTTCACATTCATAGACGTCTTGGCCGACGTCTCCATGAAGAGCAAGCTGTTGTCGTCTGCATATGACTGGGCATCCTGGGAAAAACAACCTTGTCAGAGACAGTCACTGCCTGTCAAACGCAGACACACACCGATGTGTTCTCGTGACACCAGATAGGTACAGGTGTTTGGGGGACTCACCTGGAAGTCCACGGCTCTCTTGCTGGCGAGGTCAGCCTTGTTGCCAGACAGGGCGATGACAATGTTGGGGCTAGCTTGTCTCTGCAGCTCCTTCACCCAGTTCCTGGCCCGCGCAAATGACTCCTGAGACATGGTACCGGGGAAATGGTGATGTTAAAAACACTTCACTTTCAATTTGGAATCCCTTTTCTTCAATGGAGCGGAGCCCTAGGCCAACTTCCAATATATGTGAATAATCCCACGTGAAGGGATCACCAGTGTGACCACATATCCAAACATGTGAGATCAATTATCATTTTTACAAAGGAAGGTTGGTTGCACTGGTTATATAATCTATCAAGATTATGCTACTTGCCTCATTTGTGATGTCGTAGACCACGATGGCGGCCTGCGCCCCTCTGTAATACATTGGCGCCAGGCTGTGGTAGCGCTCCTGTCCTGCCGTGTCCCAGATCTCAAACTTCACCGTCGTGTCGTCTAGACACACTGTCTGGGTCAGGAAGGCCGCTGGGGAGGAGAGAAGAGAGTTGTCAAATACATAATTGACGTGAACACATTCAACAATATGAATGAAGGGATAAATAAATAACTACAGCCCAGACCCAACAACAACCCATAGTCCCTATTGCTCCATTGTCTGCAGGTCCCTTCCGTAACTGGTTCCTTCAGATCTTATAACACTGAAGGGATAGAGACTTCTAGAAGAGGCTATAGATACTTTTCTGTTCCTGGCTTAAGTGCATAAATGAGTGATGGTCACCTCCAATGGTGCTCTCCTGGAACTCGTGGAACTGTCCCTTGACGAAGCGTAGCACCAGGCTGGACTTGCCCACCGCCGACTCCCCCAGAAGTACCAGCTTGAACTGGCAGATCTTGTTACCAGCGTTAGACCCGTTGGGTCTCGTAGCTCCTCCCCTGTTGGCCATGGCCTAGTCAGATCCCCCGGTCAGTGTTTGTCCCGCACGTCTGACTATGCTGTCAGGGCTTCAGCTGGAGGCGGCGGTAGAGAAGGAAAAAAGGAACAATTATTCACAACTCCGATTATGTTTTTCGCTAAGGTTATGTCAGATGTGGGAGAGATAAGAGGATTTTGAAGTAGAGATATGGATGTTTTCGTAAAGTTGTTTTGACATGTAGTTTAACCCTGGCCTATATCCTCCATAAGTGAGTCAAGGTGACAGTATGGAAGTGGACATGCTTCTCGAAAGAGAAAAAAATCTTGATATTCGTGTCCAGACTCTCCTGATAAAGAGATCAATTTAGCCCTTAAATATATGGTGAAATCTTGGAATGGAATGAGCTACACAATGAACTGGACATTTTACTTCCCTCCTTCCTCAGGGAGGTAGAAACTGAATAGATGATCCTGTCTACTGAAGACAATTGAGAGTGGCAGGCTGCCCTGAAAACAAGTTGTCAAAATAAACATGGCTTGTGCCAGTCAAACCTTGCTGTAGAGCTGGGGCATATTAATATGGGCACACCATAGCAAAACACTGTGCAACGGAAAACAAATACAAGCTTTTCTTAATGGACAAGCAGATAGTATATCCCTGTATTAAACTGTTTTCTCCCATTTTCTGTATTGAATATGACCCAGCCCAGTCTCTGAGTGCATGGTATCACAGAGATGGCTGAATATGTGAGCTCACTAAAATATAATTTCCCTCATCAAATACACCATACATTGCTACTGACAGAGTTGTGTGTGCCTAATCTGTAGACTATGAAAATGTTTTTAGAAGACAGAATAATATGGCTCTGATCTGGACTTCCCATATGCATTTACAGTCAAAACCATGCAAACTCTTTCGGTACACACAGTAACATCCCCACTCGGAGCTGAAATTGTACCCCTCAAACTTTCCAAAACACACACACAATTTGTCATAGAGGAAAACACTACTCAGCAAGGACGTTGCAGTGTTGCCTTCCAATGTAAATATGTTCGCCTACATATAGCTATTATAATAGCGAAGTTAGTTAGAAGGTAAACATGCGCAATAGGCTGACAGCAATGCCAACGGCCTGTACTTGTACTGGCTGTTGCCTTCGTGGTGGGAAGTGACTCAACCAGCACTGTTATGAATCTCTGCAGTGCTAGTATGGACTGTTCAAACTTCTAACAATGTACTAAATTAGCATAGCTAACGTGGCCTACTCTTCGATTTATTTTCGAAGCCACAGTATCTAGCTGGAAAATTGAGAGTACGCCATTTTCCAAATAGAAGCCAATGCTAACCCAATTAACGTTAGCTTGCAGCTACTGTTAGTTAGTTAGGTGACTGGGTGGCAAGCTAACGTTAGCAAAACAAGTCCGATTGCGAATGTGATGATGGAGCTGGCTGGCTTACTACATTTTCAATAAGCTAACTAGCGAGCAGAAGCGTATGACGAACCCATATCCACACATGATCAACACAACTAGGATAAACAACCAATAAATAGCATCACGAACACGGTTTTGACCAGAACGATTAAATAACAAAACCGTTGTTAGGTCTCTTCCCGACCCAAATCCGGGCCAAGGCCTATTTTTTGCATTTCTCATCAGACGCCAATGTTAGCATATCAAGCTAGCTACGCTAGCCTGTTGACAACTAATGAGCTGAAATCTACAACTTGTCACACCATTTTGCTTACTATACCTGAATGCCAGGCGGTTGACGAACACAGAATACCACACACGAGTCTATACACAAAATAAAGGTCGCAGTGCGGACAGATACGTATTGTTGAACATACAAATAATTTCAACAACCCCGATCACGTCTCCTCCTTTTTCTTTCTTCTTGCAACTTCCCCTTTTACTAGAACCAAAACACAAACAACCCCTTCCGCCCATTCTGCCACGTCACACAGCACGTCTGCTCTGCAGAGGTAACGCCGGATTCATGAATTTGATTGTTTTTCTTCTAGGATGAAATCAAGAGTAACGTGCGATTTCAAGTGATTTGGATCAATGTAGTAAAACTAGTTAGAAGCAGACTTTAGATTACCCAATTACTTTGTTATTGGATCTGCCATTTAAAATTGAAGTAAATACAGGGCTCAGATAAAAGCTTTTGGATAATTAAGATGAAGATGACGTAAATATGCATATAGATGTATTACTCATAAAGTGAAGGGGGGACCAATGTGCACCAAAAAAACAATAGCTGAGGGTAAGGTGTAGGTTAGGCTGTCTCATAGGCTATCTATTGCCGGATTTAAAAGAACTGGGAACTCCGAAAACATAATGACGTCAGTGATTTTCAGGTCGGGAAGTCGGAGCTCTAGATAGCGGCCCGAGGTCCTGAGTTTGAATTGCGAGTTGGGTGACCATTCAAATCGATTTTTGATAGTCGGAGCTCGGTTGTTCCACCGAGTTCCCAGTTGTTCTGAACGAACTGAAGTCGGAGATTTCCAAGCTCTCAGTTGTTTTGAACGCGGCATTTGTATCTGACTCAGAGGATTTAACCTGCCATCTTGTTTGTTGAATGGATGGTGGCAATATTTTATTGTATTGCCTTTTGGTTCAACTCTCATCATCAAGAACAYTATGTGTTTCTCAACCTTGTTCGTTCCAGGGACTGGCCATGCTGTCCCTTGTGTGTCTGGGACTGGCAAGATATGGCTTTTCCTCCTATATTAAACCTAGCTTTGAATAACTAACTCAATTAGGGAGTAAACGTTATTTATAATAAGGGTTAGAAAATCGGACCTCTGAAATGAAAATGGATGGACATCCCATATTTTACATAAACCCTCCCATGAACGCTTGAAAAATAATAAGTGACTCCCCTATACCCCAAATAATACACTATATGGCCAAAGGTATGTGGACACCCCTTCAAATTAGTGGATTTGGCTACTTCAGTCTCACCCGCTGCTGACAGGTGTATAAAATCGAACACACCGCCATGCAATCTCCATAGACAAACATCGGCAGTAGAATGGCCTTACTGGAGAGCTCAGTGACTTTCAACGTGGCACAAGTCAGTTTGTCAAATTTCTACCCTGGTCAACTGTAAGTGCTGTTATTGTGAAGTGGAAATATCTAGGAGCAAGTGGTTGGCCAGTGTGGAAGAACTTGACTGGCCTGCGCAGAGCCCTGACCCCATCGAACACCTTTGGGTGGATATGGAACGCCGACTGCGAGCCAAGCCTAATCGCCCAACATCAGTGCCCAACCTCACTAATGCTCTTGTGGGTGAATGGAAGCAAGTCCCAGCAGCAATGTTCCAACATCTAGTGGAAAGCCTTCCCAGAAGACTCAAGGCTATTATAGCAGCAAAGGGAGGACCAACTCCTTATTAATGACCATGATTTTTGGAATCAGATGTTCGACAAGCATGTGTCCACATACTTTTMGTCATGTGGTGTAATGAAACAATAAAGTGGAACATGCTTACCGTTTATCCTTTGCAATGAAACTGTCCCTGTTTGCAAATAATTAAATCTGAGACAGGCTGCATTAGGAATCTGAGCATGGTACTTTAAAAAATGAGGACTACCTTTCCAACCCAGACAGAGTAGACCTACCTTTCCACCCCAGACAGAGTAGGCCTACCTTTCCAACCCAGACAGAGTAGACCTACCTTTCCACCCCAGACAGAGTAGACCTACCTTTCCACCCCAGACAGAGTAGACCTACCTTTCCAACCCAGACAGAGTAGGCCTAGCTTTCCAACCCAGACAGAGTAGACCTACCTTTCCAACCCAGACAGAGTAGGCCTAGCTTTCCACCACAGACAGTAGGCCTACCAACACTGAAAAATGTGAGCTTTAACTAACTGCTGGCTACTCTTCTTCCGTGTCTTAATGCAATGAGAGAAGGTCACAAGTGTTTCCCCAAAAGCTGTCTGGGTTTTACATCTTCGATTGTACAGAAAGTGAAAAGCTTAATCAATTTATAGTGGCAGAATTGATTACTTCCCAAGCAAAGACAATGTTTTGTCTCCATTGGCTATAGGGTTGTATAAAGTTGTAGCTCAGACTCTGAATGTTAAAGAAACAAAACAATGATATCCCCAGGATGCATCAGAGTCGCGTCTTTCCCAGGTACTGTACAGCTTGTTTCTAGCATAAAGCATCGCGGACCACAGTGCTGTTAAATATCACTTTATATAATAGGTTCCATTTTATTTTGTTAAAAATCTTAAGGTAACAAAGCGTATGCCTGTGCTTTTTGCCATTTTCTTTAATAAAGGGTAGGCCTATGGGATACCCTCTTATACCCCCTAAACTTGAGTCTTGATTTTAACTTAACAGCCCTTCACTGACACAGAGGTATGCTTTTTAAAGAGTGCATGGTGGGTGGATGAATTGACCTCCAAATATATGGATATAGCAGCCTGTAGCCTAATTTTGTAGACCTCCCTCTTATTTCTTAAATAGGAAGAAATAGGCTCCAACACAAATCCCTCTTGTTATTAGTAAAGTCTCATTAAAATTACGAAGTTGAAATGAATTATGCCTAAATTGAAATMAATTATGCCTACTCGAATTTGCCTTCTTTCAGCACCATGAGCTGTCCATTTTCGATTGATTTTTAAGCAGCTGCTGCTTCAAGTTTCAGCACAACAAAGTTACTCAAATTTGGCTTATTGTCAGGTCAATAACTCTGATGAATACATAAGAAACATATTGTTTTTAATAACATCAATTATAGTAGTAGCAGGCTAACAAATTTGACCCCCGGTCCTCCTTCCCATCGTCGTGCTCTCCTTCTCAAACCGAACAGAACAAAGGCTATAGGCTAATCCGCGCACAAGTCTAGGCCTAACTAAAAATTAGTCAAAGAGCCTTTGACTCTCTTCCTGAACTGCGACCGTAGGGTTCGTTCAGCAGGCAGCACACAAAAACGTTTATCATCAGCAAGAGCCGAGCAGGCCGGGGCTCAGGGTTGGAATATCCATTGCAGTGTGTAATGCAGCCTAGTTTTATTCACACCATCCCAGCAGCTATCTTAGAAATATTACTTTGCTCTGTGCTCCTCTGAGCATGCACTTCGTAGCCTATAGTCTATAGGTTATGGATAATTTGATTGAGACCACACTAAATAGCCTATAGGCACACATCATATTGAGCGCCCAGCGGAGTATCAGAAATAAGGGGCGGCATCGGGCACACATCGATATATAGCCTAATAAGCAACTAATTCCGAAACATATTTTACATTCTAAAAAATATCTATCTCAATTTCATCAATAACAAATTACATGACCCTCTGTTGGACTAGATTTAAAAAATACGAAACCCTCCACTTGAATGAAATTGAAAAAGCATTTTCCTCCAGGTAACCAACCATTCTGTAAATTTCGATCCATCCCTTAGTATCATTAAAACATTTCACAAACTGGCACGGGTCCATAGACTAGAGGATGAGAAACACAGGTCTTGGAGCAAGATGCTGCTGCTATTTGAACCAGAAGAGGGAGCTCAAGGCTTTAAAATGATACCATACATACAGTCCATTGGTGGAGGTCTAGATGCCTGTTACCGTGACGTGTCTCACAGCTGGAAATTCTGTCTGGACATCCTGAGTCCTATAAATGAAGGCTGACATACACACTAAAGACAAATAAACTATCAACAGCATTGTGAACCGTATAGAAATTATATTCTATAAGGCTACCTTTCCATTTCCACATTGTGTTATTCATCCAAAGAAAGACAATTTACTATTTTTGTATCGCAAGAGTGATTCTGTCAAAATCCTCTGGTTTTCTCAACCTTCCATTGATCAATCTGCAAACCAACGTGTTAACAAAGTAATCAATCAACCAAAACCAAATAGATATTCAGTCTTGGTTGTTCTGCCTTTATGAAGATGTAAACCAGTCACAGCCAAAGTCAAGCCTTTTACAACCTGAGGTTGGAGTAGCAGCAGTGAGTTGGCCTACAGACTCTCTTTAGGAAGCCTCTCCTTGACCCTGGCATGGTATAATAACCTCCACTATTGTACTTTGACAGTGGGGCTATTCTTAGTACAGTACACTTAGCCCAGTGCAGTATGGCACTGTTAAGGGTCATAATCGCTATTCAATGAAACCCATAGACAGTATGTCTGTCTGGTCCTTCAGGGCCCAAGTCAAGGAGGTTGCATTGGATCCCCGGACAAACAATAAGATGATGATTAATTTGCCCATAAAGTACTCACACCCCTTGATTTTTTCCAAAATTCTGTTGTGTTACAGCCTGAAATAAATAAATACAAATTCACTGGCCTACACACAATACCCCATAATGTCAAAGTGGAATTATGATTTTTGCAAGTTAAACATTTAAAGCTGTATTCAACCCCTTTTTGCTTAACAAGTCACATAATAAGTTGCATGGACTAATAATAACAGTGTTTAACATGACTTTTGTACGACTACCTCATCTCTGCATCCTGCGCATACAATTATCTGCAATGTCCCTCAGTCGAGCAGTGAATGTCAGACACAGATTCAACCACAAAGACCAGGGAGGTTTTCCAATTTCCTAACTCCGTTGCCGGAGAGGAAGGAAACTGCTCAGGGATTTCACCATGAGGCCAATGGTGACTAAAACAGTTCCAGAGTTTAATGGCTGTGATTGGAGAAAACTGAAGATAGATCAACAACATTGCAGTTACTCCACAATACTAACCTAATTGACAGAGTGAAAAGAAGGAAGCCTGTACAGAATTAAACATATTCCAAAACATGCATCCTGTTTGCAACAAGGAAGTAAAGTAATCTGCCAAAAAATTGGCAAAGCAATTCACTTTGAATTGAATCGACACTGTAGTTGCTTACCAAGAAGACAGTGAATGTTCCTGTGTCCGAGTTACAGTTTTCACTTAAATCTACTTGAAAACATATGGCAAGACCTGAAAATGGTGTCTAGCAATCATCAACAAATAATGTGACAGAGGTTGAAGAATTTTGAAAAGAATAATGGGCAAATGTTGCACAGTCCAGGTGTGGAAAGCTCTTAGAGACGTACCCAGAAAAACTCACAGCTGTAATCACTGTCAAAGGGGCTTCTACAAAGTATTGACTCAGGGGTGTGAATACTTACAGTACCAGTCAAAAGTTTGGACACACCTACTAATTCAAGGGTTTTTCTTTATTTTTACTATTTTCTACATTGTAGAATAAGACATCAAAAATATGAAATAACACATATGGAATCATGTATTAACCAAAAAAGTGTTAAACAAATCAAAATATAGTTTATATTTGAGATTCTTCAAAGTAGCCACTTCTGCGGTCCAATCATCCCAAACCATCTCAATTGGGTTGAGGTCGGGTGATTGTGAAGGCTAGGTCATCTGATGCAGCACTCCGTCACTCTCCGTCTTGGTCAAATAGCCCTTACACAGCCTGGAGGTGTGTTTGGGTCATTGTCCAGTTGAAAAACAACTGATAGTCCCACCAATGATAGTCCCACAAACCAGATGGGATGGCGTATTGCTGCAGAATGCTGTGATAGCCATGCTGGTTAAGTTTGCCTTGGATTCTAAATAAATGACAGACAGTGTCACAAGCAAAGCACCCCGACACCATRGCACCTCTTCCTCCATGCTTCACGGTGAGAACCACACATGCAGAGATGATCCGTTCACCTACTATGTGTCTCATAAAGACACGGCGGTTGGAACCAAAAATCTCAACTTTGGAATCATCAGACCAAAGGACAGATTTCCACCGGTCTAATGTCCATTGCTCGTGTTTCTTGGCCCAAGCAAGTCTCTTCTTATTATTGGTGTCCTTTAGTAGTGGTTTCTTTGCAGCAATTCGACCATGAAGGCCTGATTAACGCAGTCTCCTTTGAACAGTTGATGTTGAGATGTGTTTGTTACTTGAACTCTGTGAAGCATTTATTTGGGCTGCAATTTCTGAGGCTGATAACTCTAATGAGAGTTATCATTCCTGTAGCGGTCCTCATGAGAGCCAGTTTCATCATAGCGCTTGATGGTTTTTGCGACTGCACTTTCAGAAACTTCAAAGTTCTTGACATTTTCCGTATTGACTGACCTTCATGTCTTAAAGTAATGATGGACTGTCATTCTCTTTGCTTATTTGAGCTGTTATTGCTATAATATAGACTTGGTCTTTTAC
Source organism: Salvelinus sp. IW2-2015 (assembly GCF_002910315.2). NCBI lineage: Eukaryota > Metazoa > Chordata > Actinopteri > Salmoniformes > Salmonidae > Salvelinus > Salvelinus sp. IW2-2015. The sequence goes on along the minus strand of NC_036869.1, from coordinate 1,350,000 downwards.
CAAATAGGGCTATCCTCTGTATACCACCCCTACTTTGTCACAACACAGCACAACACAATAATTTGTTCTTAACTGACTTGCCTAGTTAAATAAAGGTAAAAAAACAAAAACAAGGCACACCTGTTCATTGAAATACATTCCAGGTGACTAACTCATGAAGCTGGTTGAGAGAATGCCAAGAGTGTGCAAAGCTGTCATCAAGGCAAAGGGTGGCTACTACTCAAATATATTTAGATTTCTTTAACACTTTTTTGGTTACTACATGATTCCGTGTTATTTCATAGTTTTGATGTCTTCACTTTTATTCTGCAATGTAGAAAATAGTAAAAATAAAATAATGCAATGAGTAGGTGTGTCCAAACTTTTGACTGGTACTGTAGGTGCACACAGGTGACAGACACATTCATTACCGTCTTGTAATCATTAGTACAACAGTTGCAAACTAGAGTTTCTTTTGGATAAATGCAGGTATGGTTATCCTCATTTCGTTCCGTTTGCTTCCTTTAAGAAACGTTTTTCAACAYAATGGGCAGAATGAGTACACCTGTCATGCCCTGACCTTAGTATTCTTTGTTTTCTTTATTATTTTGGTTAGGTCAGGGTGTGACGAGGGTGGTATGTGTGTTTTTGTCTTCTCTAGGGTTTTTTGTATGTCTAGGTGTGTGTGTCTAGTCTAGACATATGTAGGTCTATGGTGGCCTAGATTGGTTCCCAATCAGAGGCAGCTGTTTATCATTGTCTCTGATTGGGGATCCTATTTAGGTTGCCATTTCCAGTTTGTTTTGTGGGTTATTGTCTATGTGAAGTTGCATGTCTGCACTCATTGTTTATAGTGTTCACGTTCGTTTTGTTATTTTGTTAGTTTGTTTAGTGTTCTTCGTGTTCATTCGTCTTACATTAAAAGTATGTATTCACATCACGCTGCGCTTTGGTCTCCTCACTATGACGCTCGTGACAGAATAACCCACCAAACAAGGACCAAGCAGCGMGAAAGGGAGGAACAGCACTTGGTGGAAAAATGGACCCGGGAGAAGGATGAGTGAGTAACCTCCCAGTAACCTGGGAGGAGATAGAGAGATGGTCGATCGATCCAGGGAGAGTGCCAGAGCCCGCCTGGGATTCAATGGAACAGTGCGAGAAGGGATACAGGAGAATGGAGGAACGGCGACGATATAAAGGTACGCGGCTAGCACGGAAGCCTGAGAGGCAGCCCCAAGATTTTTTTTTGGGGGGGGCACACGGGGAGATTGGCTGAGTCAGGTAGGAGACCTGAGCCATCTCCTCGTGCTTACCGTGGGGAGAGTGTTACTGGTCAGGCACCGTGTTATGCGGTGGAGCACACGGTGTCTCCAGTACGCTATTCTAGCCCGGTGCGCTCTATTCCAGCTCCTCGCATTGGCCGGGCTAGAATGAGCATCCAGCCAGGAAGGAGGGTGCCGGCTCAGCGATCCTGGTCTCCAGTGTACCTCCTTGGACCAGGATATCCTGCGCCCGGATATTGCGTACTGTGTCTCCGGTGAGTCTGCACAGCCAGTACGTCCTGTGCCAGCGCCCTGCATTTAGCGGTGAAAATGAACATCCAGCCAGGACGGGTTGTGTCAGCTATAAACTCCAGACCTCCAGTGCGTCTCACGGTCCCGTGTATCCTGTTCCTCCTCCCCGCACTCCGCCTGAGGTGCGTGTACTCAGCCCGGTAACACCAGTTCCGGCACCACGCACGCAGGCTACAGTGTGCCTCCAGGGTCCAGTATGCCCTGTTCCTCCCTCCGCACTCACCCTGAGGATGCGTGTAATCAGCCGATACCACCAGTTCGGCACCATGCACCAGGCCTACAGTGCGCCTCCAGGGTCCAGTATGCCCTGTTTCCTCCTCCCGCACTCGCCTGAGGTCGTGTATTCAGCCCGGTACCACCAGTTCCGCACCATGCCTACAGTGTGTCTCCAGGGTCCAGTATGCCCTGTTCTCCTCCCCGCAACTCACCCTGAGGTGCGTGTCCCCAGCCCGTACCACCAGTTCCGGCACCACGCACCAGGCTACAGTGCGCCTCGAAGTCCGGAGCTGCCAAGAGTCGCCTCCTGTCCGGAGCTGCAGAGTCGCCCTCCTGTCGGAGCTGCCAGAGTCGCCCTCCTGTCCGGAGCTCCTTTCCGTCCAGTGGCGCCCTCTACGATGGTCTTCAGTCCGGGGCCCACTGCGAGGCGCCACCTAAGTGGGCCAAGACTGAGGTGGAGCGGGTCCACGTCCCGCACCCGAGCCACCGCCGTGAAAAAGGCCCACCCGGACCCTCCCCTTTAGAGTCAGGTTTTTCGGCTGGAGTTCACCTTTGGGGGGGTGGGGGGGGTGGTGTCACGCCCTAACTTAGTATTCTTGTTTTCTTATTATTTGGTTAGTCAGGTGGACAAGGTGGTATGTGTGTTTTTGTCTTCTCTAGGGTTTTTTGTATGTCTAGGTGTGTGTGTCTAGTCTAGACATATGTGGTCTATGGTGCCTAGATGGTTCACAATCAGAGGCAGCTGTTTATCATTGTCTTCGATTGGGGGATCCTATTTAGGTTGCCCATTCCAGTTTGTTTTGTGGGTTTATTGTCTATGTGAAGTTGCATGTCTGCACTCATTGTTTATAGTGTTTCACCGTTCGTCTTTGTTATTTTGTTAGTTTGTTTAGTGTTCTTCGTGTTCATTCGTCTTACATTAAAAGTATGTATTCACATCACGCTGCGCTTTGGTCTCCTCACTATGACGTTTGTGACAACACCCCCTCACTTTCATAGCAGCCACGTTGTATTCCTTCTCGCATCTATGCGCTCTTCTACACTCACCTTTTCCTTTGTTTGTGGACTTCAATGCACATCACATCAGCTGTATGTGACCAGGCAAAAAAACATTTCCAAGCCAAACCATATCATAACCGCTACATTGTTTCCATATTAGCTAAAGTAGCGTCATAGTCAACATAACTAATGGAGCTAACACGTTAATAACCCCGCTACAATCAATCAGAAACATTACAGTGTACAGTCAGTAAGCAGTTTAGCACTTACACCGGCAAGCCCCGGTGGAAATTAATTAGTAAAACCAAAAGCTTACCTTGACTTGGAAGAGTTCCATTCTTGTGTTGGATAGTCATAGCCAGCTAGCTAACATAGCATCCCTTTGTTTGAGCAGGGTGTTTGAGTAGGCTAAACTAGCTAGCTGCATTTGCTAGCTAAGTAAGTGAAACTGGAAGTAAAAAAATACTAAATCTCTATCTCTTGGTTGTCTTTCACTTTGAAAGAAATTCATTTGTTAACTGTTCAATTATTGTCTTTCTCTCTGAGTCAACTACTCACCACATTTTATGCACTGCAGTGCTAGCTAGCTGTAGCTAATGCATTCAGTACTAGATTAATTATTTGATTGGGTGGACAACATGTCAGTTCATGTTGCAAGAGCTCTGATAGGTTGGAGGACATCCTCCAGAAGTTGTCGTAATTACTGTGTAAGTCTATGGAAGGGGGTGAGAACCATGAGCCTCCTAGGTTTTGTATTGAAGTCAATGTACTCATATAGGAGGACAGAAGCTAGCTGTCCTCCGGCTACACCATGGTGCTACCCTACAGAGTGCTGCTGAGGCTACAGTAGACCTTCATTGCAGTGTGTTTTAATCAATTATTTGTAGACATCTGAATATATTTTGTATAGTTTTATCTAAATAGSATAACATTTAAATGTTTTATTTTTATGTAATTCCCTGAGGAGGGTGGTCCTCCCCTTCCTCCTAAGGAACCTCCACTGGTTTTATCAATGGCAATTTGAATGCACAGAGATGCTGTGACGAGATCCTGGAGCTCATTGTTGTGCCATTCATCTGCCGCTATCACCTCGTGTTTCTGTATGATAATGCACGGCCCCATGTCGATTTGGCATGTGTCCCCAGATCCTCAAAAAGTTCTACAGCTACACCATCGAGAGCATCCTGACCGGTTGCAWCACTGCTTGGTATGGCAACTGCTCGGCATCTGACCGTAAGAGAGTAGTGCGTACAGCTCAGTACATCACTGGGGCCAAGCTTCCTTCCATCCAGGACCTATATACTAGGCGGTGTCAGAGGAAAGTCCCAAAAATTGTCAAAGACTCCAGTCACCAAGGACTGTTCTTCATGTACAAATTACCTCGACTAACCTGTACTCCCACACATTGACTCGGTACCGGTACACCCTGTATATAGCCTCGTTATTGTTCTTTTATTGTGTTACTTTTTTATTATTTTTTACTTTAGTTTATTTGGTAAATATTTTCTTAACTCTGTCTTGAACTGCACTGTTGATTAAGGGCTTGTAAGTAAGCATTTCATGGTAAGGTCTACACCTGTTGTATTCGGCGCATGTGACAAATAAAGTGATGTCGCAAGGATCTGTACACAATTCCTGGAAGCTGAAAATGTTCCAGTTCTTCCATGGCCTACATACTCACCAGACATGACACCCAGTGAGCTTGTTTGGGATGCTCTGGATTGATGTGTACGACAGCGTGTTCCAGTTCCCGTCAATACCCAGCAACATCGTACAGCCATTGAAGAGGAGTGGTACAACATTCCGCAGGCCACAATCAACAGCCTGATCAACTTTATACAAAGGAGATGTGTCGCACTGCATGAGGCAAATGGTGGTCACACCAGATACGGACTGGTTTTATGATCCACACCCATACTTTTTGTTTAAGGTGTCTGTGACCAACAGATGCATATCTGTATTCCCAGTCATGTGAAATCCATAGATTACGGCATAATTCATTAATTTAAATTGACTGATTTCCTTATATGAACGGTAACTTTTTGAAATCTTTGAAATTGTTGCATGTTGCATTTACATTTTTGTTCAGTATTTGTATTTTATTTGTATTTATGTATCCCCAGGCAGCAGCTACTCTTCCTGTGTTCCGTCAAAATTAAGGCAGTTATACAATTTTTTWAAAACAGTTCAATACAATCATTACAGAATTCACAACACACTAGGTGTATACATCACAACACACAGTATACTTGCGGCGATATGGAAATAATGGCTATATGGCTTTCACAGACCCCAACCTTCTCATATCTCCAGTGACGAAGAAAAAGGATAAAGGAGTGAGACGTATTAAAGACACACTTACTGTATGAATTCTAACAAGCCACACAGGGCGGCATCTTTATTCTATGGAATGAGAATGACAATGTACTTCAACAGCTGGAGATTAATTCAGGATCAATATGGTTCTGAGAGACCTTTACTGCTGGCTGATCCTGATTATTATGTAGCTGTGCGTGTGTGTGTTTGTGTGCGTGTGCAGGTGTGTGTGTATTAGAGAGAGAGAGAGTATGAGAGTGTGTCTGTATGTGTGTGCGTTTTGTTTGTGTGTTGTTTGGTTTGATTATTAAAGAGAATTGGCCTAAGAGGCATGCTAGACCTGGAGGGCACTGAGGACACTGACATCCATAAACCAGATAATTTGATCTGTGAGTCAGTGGAACAGACATTAAATCACATTACATCTTTCGGTGACCCATGAGTGGACATGATACCGTGAAATCCAGCATCACTCTCACATGTTCAAATTATTAAACCAGGACACAAGGTCAGTTGGCCTCACACACGCATGCACCCGCACACACACCACACACACACACACACACTCTCTCACCTGATAATCTCTCCAGTTATTTGACTGCTAGAGAGAGTGCATCCAAAGATGATTCTCGGAATAAGTATTGAGAGCTATCATTTACTCTCTATCCCATATTCATGTATCCAAATTCAGAGTAAAGTACAATCTTCACCAGTATCCACCCAGCACGAGGTGGTTGACCTTGAAAGTTGACACAAGTCCTGTTTATACCTGGTTCTAACATGCGTCCTTCGTCCTGATATTTTCCTAATCTTGTCTGTTTACACTTATAATTTCTGAGCACAATCAGATCACAATGCATATTTTATTAGTCTACATCTACATCTTATTAGTCTACACCTAAAAATGTGTTAAATACTGTGCTTGTTTGGTAAGCTCATAGACAAGTCTTCCCAATAGGGATACAATGCAATACACTAATCATGTAACCATGTAACTAAAAAGAGAAAATATTATATTTTGTGCCGGAGTCTGGTGTTGCGCATATGTCCACATATGCCCCCTGGCAACGGGGGTTCGAGGCGACCTGGTGACCCTCAGTCTATGCCCCTACTATCTGTCTCTCTACATTGTTAAAAATAATACAAATCCTTTAAATATATCTTTTTTTAAAGGATGAAAAAAAAGCTGTTTCAATAAAATTGAAATGATACCAGGCAGACAGGGGTCCTACTAACTGTGAAAGCTACTCTATTTGACCTCCTGTGTCTGCCTGCCATCATTTCCATTTTCTTGAAACAGCTTTTTTTTTCATCCTTTAAAAAAAGATATATTTAAAGGATTTGTATTATTTTTAACAATGTGAGCCTGCAGACTGTTGATCAGCGCTGTTGGCAGACATCATATGGGTGTCTTTGGCATTGCTCAAGTTCAATTCACATCAAATGTACAGTACCAGGTACCAAGTTTTAGCACACATACTCATTCCAGGGTTTTTCTTTATTTTTACTACTTTCTACATTGTGGAATAATAGTGAAGACATCAAAACTATGAAATAACACATATGGAATCATGTAGTAACCACAAAAAGTGTAAAACAAATCAAAATATATTTTATATTTGAGATTCTTCAAAGTAGCCACCCTTTGCCTTGATGACAGCTTTGCACACTCTTGGTARTCTCTCAACCAGTTTCATGAGGTTGTCACCTGGAATGCATTTCAATGAACAGCTATGCTTTGTTAAAAGTTCATTTGTGGAATTTCTTTCCTTCTTAATGCGTTTGAGCCAATCAGTTGTGTTGTGACAAGGTGTGTGTGTGTGGGGGGGTATATACAGAAGGTAGCCCTATTTGGTAAAAGACCAAGTCCATATTATAACAAGAATAGCTCAAATAACAAAGAGAATGACAGTCCATCATTACTTTAAGACATGAAGGTCAGTCAATACGGAACATTTCAAGAACTTTTAAAGTTTCTTCAAGTGCAGTCACAAAAACCGTCAAGTGATAAAACTGGCTCTCATGAGCACCGCCACAGGATTGGAAGACCCAGAGTTACCTCTGCTGCAGAGGATAAGTTCATTAGAGTTACCTAATTGCAGCCCAAATAAATACTTCACAGAGTTCAAGTAACAGACACATCTCAACATCAACTGTTCAGAGGAGACTGCGTGAATCAGGCCTGTATGGTCAAATTGCTGCTAAGAAACCACTACTAAAGGACACCAATAATAATAAGAGACCTGCTTGTCCAAGAAACACGAGCAATGGACATTAGACTGGTGGAAATATGTCCTTTGGTCTGATAAGTCCAAATTTTAGATTTTTGGTTCCAACCGCCGTGTCTTTGTCAGAGGCTGAGTAGAGTAGGTGAAGGGATGATCTCCACATGTGTGATTCCCACCGTGAGGCATGGAGGAGGAGGTGTGATTGRGTGGGGGTGCTTTGCTGGTGACACTGTTCGTGATTTATTTATAAATCAAGGAATTCAAGGAATTATAATGGTGTTTTTTGTTCACTGGTTGCCCTTTTCTTGTGGCAAAAGGTCACAAATCTTGCTGCTGTGATGGCACACTGTGGTATTTCACCCAATACATATGGGAGTTTATCAAAATTGGATTTGTTTTCAAATTCTTTGTGGGTCTGTGTAATCTTAGAGAAATATGTGTCTCTAATATGGTTATACATTTGGCAGGAGGTTAGGAAGTACAACTCAGTTTCCACCTAATTTTGAGGGCAGTGCGAACATAGCCAGTCTTCTCTTGAGAGTCAGGTCTGCCTTCGGTTGCCTTTCTCAATAGCAAGGCTACGCTCACATAGTCAAATATTTCCAGAATTTAGGGTCAGTCACAGTGGTCAGGTATTCTGCCACTGTGCACTCTCTGTTTGGGGCCAAATAGCATTCTAGTTTGCTCTGTTTTTTTGTAAATTCTTTCCAGTGTTTCAATTAATAATTATTTAGTTTTATTAGTTTTTTCATGATTTGGTTAGCTCTAATTCTGTTGCTGTCCTGGGGCTCTGTGGGGTATGTTTGTGTTTGTGAACAGAGCCCCAGGACCAGCTTGCTTAGGGGACTCTTCTCCAGGTTCATTTCTATGGAAGTTAAGGCTTTGTTATGGAAGGTTTGGGAATTGCTTTGTTTTAGAGGGTTGTAGAATTTAACGGCTCTTTTCTGGATTTTTATCATTAGCGGGAATTGGCCTAATTCTGCTCTGCATGCATTATTTGGTGCTTTACGTTGTACACTGAGGATATTTTTTCAGAATGTTGCATGCAGTCTCAATTTGGTGTTAGTCCCATTTTGTGAATTCTTGGTTGGTGAGCGGACCCCAGACCTCACAACCATTAAGGGCAATGGGTTCTATAATTGATTCAAGTATTTTTAGCCAGATCCTAATTGGTATGTTGAATTTTATGTTCCTTTTGATGTCATAGAAGGCCCTTCTTGCCTTGTCTCTCAGATCGTTCGCAGCTATGTGGAAGTTACCTGTGGCGTTGATGTTTAGGCCGAGGTATGTATAGTTTTTTTGCAAATTAAATACTTAAAAATCATACAATGTGATTTTCTGGATTTTTGTTTTAGATTCCGTCTCTGACAGTTGAAGTGTACCTATGATAAATATTACAGACCTCTACATGCTTTGTAAGTAGGAAAACCTGCAAAATCGGCAGTGTATCAAATACTTGTTCTCCCCACTGTATATGTATTTGCTGTTTGTTCTTTGTAGTAGAGACAAAAATATTTGAGAAGTGGTTTATCTCCATTTTGGATAGATAACTCTTCGTGTTGTTGTTTTAGACTTTTCCAATTTTCCCAGAAGTTGTTAGATTATGGATTCTTCAATTACATTGAGCTGATTTCTGAAGTGCTGTTCCTTCCTTTTACGGAGTTTATTTCTGTATTGTTTTAGTAATTCCCCATAGCCAAGGCGTAGGCTCAGGTTTTCTGGGTCTCTATGTTTTTGGTTGGATAGGTTTCTCAATTTCTTTCTTAGATGTTTTGTATTCTTCATCACACCATTTGTTCATTTTCTTAGGCTGTCTGCTTGACATTTTTAGATTTGATAGGGAAGCTGAGATGTCAAATATACTGTTTAGGTTTTCTCCTGCCAAGTTTACACCTTCACTATTACAGTGAAATATTTTGTCCAGGAAATTGTCTTTAAGGGATTGAATTTGTTTTTGCCTAATTGTTTTGTGGTAGACTTCCACAGTGCTTTCCTTCCATATATAGCATTTCTTAATATTATTCGGTTCCTTTGGCTTTCATGCTTCATGACTGAGCAAAGCTCTGTTCAAGTAGTGTGATTTTGCTGTGATCTGATAGGATGTCAGTGGACTGACTGTGAACACTCTAAGAGACTCTGGGTTGAGGTCAGTTATAAAGTAGTCTACAGTACTACTGCCAAGAGATGAGCAGTATGTGTACCTACCATAGGAGTCCCCTCGAAGTCTACCCAGCATCCGACAGAGCTGCAGGAGTTGTGACCCGTTTTTGTTGGTTATGTTGTCTTCCCTGTTTCACACCTGGTAGATTGGTGGATGGGACTAGCAGCTCTCTAGAGGTTAACCAGTGGGTCCATCTCCTTTATACCATGTTTCTTGTAGGATGACAATGTCTGTATTGCCAATTTCTTTGATGAAGTCTGGGTTCCTGCTCTTTAGGCCAAAGGCAGATGACCTCAGACCTTGTATATTCCAGGATGAGATAGTAAAATCTTCATGTTCCATAGTGTCTAGTGTTGTTTTTGTGTGGTTTAGGCCCGGACCATTACAGTAGGAGTGAGCAGAGCATGTTGAGCATCTGATACATACCCCTCTCTCTCTCCATCATACACCATTTTCTGTATAGCTTTCTCTGTACTTTCCAGGAGGTCTTTGCCCTTTTTTATGAAGATGCATAGGTCTATTTTAGCCAATCAGGACTGGAATTGAAAGTAGAGTATTTCTCGACTCTTGTATCTTCACAATGCCTAATGTAGTTGTGTTGCAATTAGGCTACACTGAGCCTCAGGAGTTGGTTCTGACATTTAGTGGAGGCTAACGTGCATTAAAATGGAAGACAAACTTTTCGCTTGGAGCTGCAATTATGACCAAAAACCAAAAGCTCTCTAAATGTCTCATTTAAAATGTTTCAGTTGAAAGAAAATAGGCCTGAACAGTTAAACACTTAACCAGCGATGCACTTCTTAATTTCTCAAGCATAGTCCCCACCCTTCCCTTCTCATTATTTTAGGTATTTGACACACACCTATGGTAATAACTTTGAGATAGCTTTGAGGTAAGGTTCTTCCCCTGCTTTGCTGACTGTGGTTGGGTCCAGTTTCCTCTGATCTCTGTATCCCACAGGTGCTGCTGTTGTCGTGTCAGAACTTGTTTATGAGTTTTGTTTACACAACTTCGAAGAATGTCTTCCTTTCTCTTTGTCTCTTCATTTCATCTAGCCCTGCGACAGAATCTGAAAGCTTCTGAGCCCATCCAGTAAATCTCAGCTGAACAGCATAAACACTTTTGATTGTAGAATTTTACATTTGAAAATTCTTTAAAAAAGGCCTTTCTGTCATTATTGTATAGTGGACCTTTTGTTTGTCTGCAGCACATGAAAAGAATAGAGAGCAGAGAGAGGTAGGCTATGACAGAATACGCCCCATGTTGCGTTCTGCACCACGGGCAGATTTTCCCCCCGCGTGGTGCAAGAGCCAATTTAGCTCACCCGCTGCAGCCGCCTTCAGGGTGATTGACGATCCAAGCCCTGGCTGCGGAGTGTTTTAACAAGCGGGCGAGACGCGCACAAAGCCATTTCAGCATTGGGAGATTTGACTTATCTGCTCCTCACAGTGTGTTGTTATATAATGCAGGAGACTGGTGAAGGACAGGGGGGTGAAGGCTCTCACTTTATTATACAACCAATGGCCAACCTGTTTCTAAGACGGTTGTTATGACATATGCCTAAAAAGTACTGCACATGTGGCACAGACTGCAGACGCTGTTTGGAGGAAATTAGGAGTTTTGAATGATAAGAGAGAACATTAGGCATGGTGTTTTTTTCTGAAACTTCTTTGAAAGGGTAGGAATTGTTGATTGAATTTCAACACTCTAGCTTGTCTCTGATTGGAGGAATTAAAGGTGTTACAACTGACCCCTGTTACATTTGACCCTGGTCTCCCCTATCATTAAATAGTTACATTCAGCTCCTCTATCGATCGCTACATACATTTAGACTGAATCTGCCATCCTAGAAGTTGTTTGTGTGACGTCAAAAGGAGGGGCATTGTACAAAATAAATTAATCAGCGATTAGATCGTCTCTAACAACTCTAGCCAATCAGAGTATCAATTTTGATAATGTTATCACATAGGCCAGCTCTGGCCCAACCCATCAGTTTCCGTGACCAATCAGGACAGTCAGAATGTGTTTGCCTTCCAGAAGTTGTCGAAGAGGAAACAAATCCAGACTCATGGTGGAGAAGAAACATTAGTGGGCGTGGGTTTGGCCGGAGCGATGTGGATGGGTAGCCAGGCTAGTTACATTTGCCCCTGGTCTCGACCTATCATTCTGCTGTTACATTTGCCCTTGGTCTCTCCTATCCTCCTAATGCCATCACTGTAGCAAGAAGCGGGGAACAGCTGGAGTGGGGTTTGATCCAGCAACCCTGTGGTTACAGCCGAGGCAGGCACATCATCATCTCCTGTGCCATAAAGGTCTGAACCTCTTAGCAGAGGGCATAGTTTCCTCACACTACAAGGAAAACCACAATAGTTTGATCCAGAGACTACATGGTCACAACATCATGCTATCTGTTAGACTCTGACAGATGAGCATCAATAGAAGCAATTTAGAAGGCGTCATGTTGGTCGGTCGGGGAGCATAGCTGAGTCTACATCATCTACAGTGGAGCCCAACATTAATCTTCTGCTCTGACATGCACATTGTTCTCCTCTCTCCTGCTGCGTGTAGCACTCTACCCAAGGGAGCTGCGCTCACAGACTCATTTATCAAACACCTAGTTGTCCCTCAAGCGAAGGATAAAGCACTGGGCCTCGACAGGATCATGCAAATAGGACGGTCTGGCTGGAGAGATGGGGCAGAATGGCTATGTTGTGTGATTCTTTGCGCTGATCTTAACTTCTTTTGAACATAATGTTTCTGCCATTGTTTCCTATCACCAAAAATATCTTCTGGACATCAGAACAGCGATCACTAACCTCGATTTAGATGAAGATGTCTACTTCAACGAGTCAGAGGCACAGGACATACTGCCCACCCTGGACCACTCCCGAGACTCTACCCTCCGTTCTATTGGCGAAAGTAGTCACTAGAAAACAAACTGGACAAGCTCCGTTCGAGACTATCCTATCAACGGGACCTGAAGAACTGTAATATTCTATGTTCCTTGGAGTCGTGGTTGAAAAAGAACATTGATAATATAACATTATGAACACCTGCTCTTTCTATGACATAGACTGACCAGGTGAATGGATTGTGTATGTGTGCCATTCAAAGGGTGAATGGGCAAGACAAAAGATTTAAGTAGCTTTGTACTGTATGGTAGTAAGTGCCAGGCATACCGGTTTGTGTCAAGAACTGCAACACAGCTGGGTTTTTCACGCTCAACAGTTTCCTGTGTGTATCAAGAATGGTCCACCACCCAAAGGACATCAGCTAATTTGACACAACTGTGGGAAGCATTGGAGTCAACATGGGCCAGCATCCCTTTGGAATGCGTTCGAAACCTTGTAGGGCCTATGCCCAGACAAAAAAGTATGCACTCACTATTGTAAGTCGCTCTGAATAAGAGTGTCTCCTCAATGACTCAAATATGAATGTAGACTTTTATAGGTGTAAACATTCACAAGGCTGCAGTGCCAGATGGATTACCAGGATGCTCACACAGAGCATGTGCTGACCAGCTGGCAGGTGTCTTAATTGACATGTTCAACCTCTCACTGACCCAGTCTTTAATACCTACATGTTTCAAGCAGACCACCATAGTCTCTTTGCCAAAGAACGCCAAGGTAAGCTGTCTAAATGACTATCGCCCCATAGCACTCACATCTGTAGCAATGAAATGATTTGAAAGGCAGGTAATGACTCACTATCATCCCAGACACCCTGGACCCACTCCAATTCGCATACCGCCCCAACCGATCCACAGATGACACAATCTCTATTGCACACCACACTGCCCTTTCCCAACTGGACAAGAGGAACACCTATGTGAGAATGCTGTTTATTGACGATAGCTCAGCATTCAACACCGTAGTGCCCTCCAAACTCATCACTAAGCTAAGGACTCTGGGACTGAACACCTCCCTCTGCAACTGGATCCTGGACTTCTTGACGGGCTGCCCCCAGGTGGTAAGGGTAGACAACAACACATCCGCCACGCTGACCCTCAACACGGGGGTCCCTCAGGGGTGCGTGTTTAGTCCCCTCCTGTAATCCATGTTCACCTCCATGTTCATCCATGTTCACCGACTCCAAAACTATCATTAAGTTTGCCAATGACACAACGGTGGTAGTCCTGATCCCCAAAAACAATGAAACAGCCTATAGGGAGGAGGTCAGTGACCTGGCAGTGTGGTGCCAGGACAACAACATATCCCTCAACATCAGCAAGACAAAGGAGCTGATTGTGGATTACAGGAAGGGCATAGCATGCCCCAATTTGCATTGACGGAGCTGTGGTGGAGCGGGTCGAGAGCTTCAAGTTGCACAGTGTCATGGTCCACACACACCAACACAGTCGTGAAGAGGGCATGGCAATGCCTCTTCCCKCTCAAAGATTTGGTATGGGCCCTCAGATCCTCAAAAAGTAATACAGCTGCACCATTGAGAGCATCTTGACTTTCTGCATCTCCGCTTGGTATGGTAACTGCTTGGCATCCAACCGCAAGGCGCTACAGAGAGTAGTGCTTATGACCCAGTACATCACTGGGGCCGAACTGTGTCAGAGGAAGGCCCTAAAATATGTCAAATACTCCAGCCAGCCAAGTCATAGACTGTTCTCTCCTTTATCTTGGCAAGCGGTACCGATGCACCAAGTGTGGAACCAACAGGAGAGTCTCCCCTTTCCATAGAGTCATGATAGTTTGTAGTTTGTAGGTCAAACCGTTCGGACGCTACAGAAGTTTTGGTGAGGAGACCGATTTTCAGGATGTCTCATAGTCTGACAAACACAGCTCTAGCTCTTCCACCTTTCACTGCAGATGTGGAAGCACGACATCGGTGGATTGAGATGCATCCAATGCAAAAAAKKCAGATATCTCTAGTTTAAACTGACAGATTGTTTTATTATGTTACTTAGATTTCACATATCTATCTCAGTAACTTTGTACCCCAGCACAACGACTCAATACAGGTACCTCGTGCATATAGCCAAGTTATTGTTACTCATTGTGTATTTACATGTTTTACTTTTCTATAATTTCTCTATTTTATTTCTCTCTGCATTGTTGGGAAGGGCCAATAAGTAAGCATTTCACAGTAAGTCTACACCTGTTGTTTACGAAGCATGTGACAAATAACATTTGATTTGCTTTGGTTTGAGAGCTCTCGTGCAACAGCCATACCCATTGTAGTGGAATAGATAGATATAAAGCTAATCTCTCTCTACCTCTATCTCTCTCACGCACACACAAATGCACGCAAAACCACGTACACACACACACACTATAGAGACTGGCCATAGGCTTCATCTATAGAACGATCTGCTTCTCCATACTGTTCTGTCAGGGAGAGAATAATAGCCCAGATATAGGAGTCAGCAGTCTCCAACCAGAACAAAAAGTGACATTTTCACTTTACTGTACAAAACAACAACAAATGATACATCACAACTGCAGTATCTGTAGAGATAAAGGAATACTGAATAGAAATGAGTGATTATCAGTCCATCTCCAGCACAGATTAAGACAGTGCTTTTGTGCTGAAAAATGGGGTGAGACTCCTTGTGGAGGAGAAACTATTTTCACGCTAATTTGAATGGAAGAATGAGTGTATGTGTATGTGTGTGTGGTTGGTGCGGTGTGGTGTGTATGTGTGGTGTGTGGGGGTGGTGTGGTGTGTGTGTTGTGTGTGTGTGTGTGTGTGTGTTGTGTGTGTGTGTGTGTGTGTGTGTGGTGGTGTGTGTGTGGTGTTGGTGTGTGTGTGTGGTGTGTGTGTGTTGTGTGTGTGTGTGGTGTGTGTGTGGTGTGTGTGTGTGTGTGTGTGTGTGTGTGTGTGCACCGAGGACAAGTGAATTGCTGCTTTATTTGGGCCAGGGCCTCTGGATTGAGAGGAAAGTGCTCTCTCTCTCTCTCACACACACACACACACACACACACCACACACACACAACCACACACACACACACACACACACACACACACACACACACACACACACACACACACACAGGTAATACATCAGTATAAAATATGTTATATGGTAAATAAAAGGAAACAGTTTAAGAAAGGATATTTATGTCCTCCTTACCTCATGTCTCTTTCTGTCTTGCTTCCTCGTTCCCTCTCTCTCACTGTCCCCCTCTTTTACTCTCTCATCCTATTGCACATTTTTATAGATTATTTCCAAATGATAAATAAAAGGAGGTGGAAAGCAGTGAATAAAATATGAGGCAGATCGCAGGTGGACAAAATAGTGCATAAACAGACAGGATGGGATTGTCTGTTCACCATTAAATATGGATGGGCTTCAGCAAGCAAAGCCAAATAACAAGTTCCACAGAGAGCCATCGCTAAACACACAAATCATCATCAAAACACACCGGCCTCCGTCTACCTTCCCGTACCGTCAAAACACGCACAGCATGATCATACAGTGTTTTGCACAATTACACCCCCAAATATCCCCATACGCCCTCATATACCACCACATACCCACACACACCCACTCATACCCACAATATAAATGCAGAACACACATAGCATGATCAAACAGTGTTTTGCACAGTTACACTCCCATATACACTACCGGTCCAAAGTTTTAGAACACCTACTCATTCACAGGCTTTTCTTTATTTTTATTATTTTCTACATTGTAGAATAATAGTGACGACATCACAACTGTGAAATAACACATATGGAATCATGTAGTAACCAATAAAGTGTTAAACAAATATATTTTATTTGTAAGATTCTTCAAATAGCCACCCTTTGCCTTGATGACAGCTTTGCACACTCTTGGCATTCTCTCAACCAGCTTCATGAGGAATGCTTTTCCAACAGTCTTGAAGGAGTTCCCACATATGCTAAGCACTTGTTGGCTGATTTTCCTTCACTCTGCAGCCCAACTCATTCCAAAACCATCTCAATTGGGTTGAGGTCATCAAGGCAAAGGGTGGCTACTTTGAAGAATCTAAAATCTAAAATATATTTTGATTTGTTTAACACTTTTTTGGTTACTACATGATTCCATGTGTTATTTCATAGTTTTGATGTCTTCACCATTATTCCACAATGTAGAAAATAGTAAAAATAAAGAAAAACCCTGGAATGAGTAGGTGTGTCCAAACTTTTGACTGGTACTGTACACTCAATTACTCATTAACACACCCTATCTGCTCCTGTCTACGCCTCCTTCAGTTAAACACACCTTCATTTCCACTGACTTTTATGTTTTCTGAACAAACACAATCATTATCACATCGGGTTTGTAACCCCCACACAGTCCCCCCTCACCTTCTCATCCTCCACCCGTATTAAATACACACATCCTAATTTCAGACCACTGAGTCATCCAAGCCCCCTGCCTCCCAACCAAAAACCGTTAACAACAACAAATGTTCTCCCTCCCAGACACAAACACACAGCTGCCCCATCCCGCTATTCTTCCTCTGTCTACGAGGACAACAGCCAGGCTGCTGAAAGCTGCTGAACCCACGACAGGTGTGTCAACAAAACCCAACCACAAAACATTTGCATGCACACACACCCACACACACACTCACTCACCTCCGTCTTACCTCCATCTCGCCCCACATCACCACAGAGACATAACGACACAATGCTTTTACCACAGTTGAACCAGCAGCAGGAAACAAAAGACACGCACAATATTAGTAACAAATAGAGAAAAACATCAAGGTTGACAGAGAGTCACATATTCAAGCTGTGACCTTCATGTACCCGCAACACAACTTCAACATGTGTGTGTGCGTGTACAGTGCCTTTGGAAAGTATTCAGACCCCTTGACTTTTTCCACATTTTGTTACGTTAAAGCCTTATTCTAAAATGGATTAAATCATTAACAATCCCCAGCAATCAACACACAATACCCCATAATGACAAAGCAATAACAGGTTTGTTGAAATTATTGCAAATAGTTAAAAAATTAAAAACTGAAATACCTTATTTACATAAGTATTCAGAACCTTTCCTATGAGATTCGAAATTGAGCTCAGGTGCATCCTATTTCCATTGGTCATCCTTGAGATGTTACTACAACTTGATTGGAGTCCACCTGTGGTAAATTCAATTGATTGGACATGATTTGGAAAGGCACACACATAAGGTCCCACAGTTGGAAGGGCATGTCAAAGCAAAAACCAAGCCATGGGTTCGAAGGAATTGTCCGTAGAGCTCCGAGACAGGATTGTGTTGAGGCACAGATCTGGGGAAGGGTACCAAAACATTTCTGAAGCATTGAAGGTCCCTAAAAACACAGTGGCCTCTATCATTCTTAAATGGAAGAAGTTTAGAACCACCAAGACTCCTAGAGCTGGCCGCCCGGTCAAACTGAGCAATCGGGGGAGAAGAGCCTTGGTCAGGGAGATCACCAAAAACCTGATGGTCATCCTGACAGAGCTCTAGAGTTCCTCTGTGGAGATGGGAGAACCTTCCAGATGGACAATCATCTCTGCAGCACTCCACCAATCAGGCCTTTATGGTAGAGTGGCCAGACCGAAGCCACTCCTCTGTAAAAGGCACATGACAGCCCGCTTGGAGTTTGCCAAGAGGCACCTAAAGGAATCTCAGACCATGAGAAACAAGATTCTCTGGTCTGATGAAACCAAAGTACAGAGAGATCCTTGATGAAAACCTGCTCCAGAGTGCTCAGGGCCTCAGACTGGGGCGAAGATTTTACCTTCCAACAGGACAACGACCCTAAGCACACAGCCAGGACAACGACCCTAAGCACACAGCCAGGACAACGACCCTAAGCACACAGCCAGGACAACGACCCTAAGCACACAGCCAGGACAACGCAGGAGTGGCTTCGGGACATCTCTTAATGTCCTTGAGCGGCACAGCCAGAGCCCYSACTTGAAACCGATCGAACATCTCTGGAGAGATGCAAAATAGRTGTGKAGCKACGCTCCCCATCCAACCTGACAGAGCTTGAGAGGATCTSSAGAGAAGAATCGGAGAAACTCCCCAAATACAGGTGTGCCAAGCTTGTAGCGTCATACCCAAGAAGAGTCAAGGCTGTAATCATTGCCAAAAGTTCTTCAACGAAGTACTGAGTAAAGGGTCTGAATACTTATGTAAATGTGATATTTCAGTTTTTTTTATATAAATTTGCAAACATTTCTAAAAACCTGTTTTTGCTTTGTCATTATGGGGTATTGTGTGTGGATTGATGAGGGGGGYAAAACAATTGAATACATTTTAAAATTAGGCCGTAATCTAAAACAATTTGGAAAAAGTTAAGGGGTCTGAATACTTTCCGAAGGCACTGTGTATATATAGTGCCTACAGTGCCTATATATATATATTGACTTCAAAATTAACAAGATGCACGGACATAACAGTAGTATTTTTTATTTATTATCATAACAGGTGTTTATCTAATAATAATAATAAATATCAAAAGAAAAAAGAAGTTCATTTGATTACAGTACATTCCATCTGCAGAGAATCAGAGAGGCAGGCAAACCGAGGAACAACGAGAGAATACAAGAGCCATTGGGACAGGAAGGGCCTGGGCATCATTGCATTGTCTGGTACAGTATTRTGCTTATAGGAAAGTGTGATGCATTCCCCCACTACTTCTGGTTCCAGTCTGGTGTCAGAGGCCCATTCATTTCAATGGAAATGATGTTATGACTATACATTGTGCACAAAAACAATGAATAATTTCAAGGAGATATAAGGACATGGATCTGGTCTTCAAAGCTTCACTGTGTTTATTTATCTCAAAATGCTTTAGAAACGTGTTCAATTGAAATGAATGGTTCTGGAACTGGATACCTACATAGAGCTAGATGTGGCCAGATTCACTACTTCCTGTTTTCCCAGCCTACTCACCAACACACTACAACACTCCCCTCAAACGAAATGCACCCCTTACACCTGCAGTCCACGAGGTACAAAAATACATCTTTATTATTGAAACATTCATATAAATATACAATCAATTTTCTCTTGTGCTTTGAAATGTGGAAATATTGCCTTTTATTCTGATTGGTCTGGATATGGAACCAATGGGAGACGTATTGGGGAAATCCTGCCGAATAGGCCTAATGATTCATAAACATTTAAGTCATTTAGCAGACTCTCTTATCCAGAACAACTTACAGGCGCAATTTGGGTTAAGTGCCTTGCTCAAGGGCACATCAATACATTTTTCACCTTCTCAGCTCAGGGATTTGACCCAGTAACCTGTTGGCCCAACGCTCTAAACGCTAGACTACCTGGTTCTGACCTTTAACTACTCTCTTGGTACTTGTGTCTAAAAATTCCCCATTTGTTTATATAAATAGACCAGTACCTATAAATATGTTGTTGATAAATACCAAATTCACTAATTAAAGACTGAATTGTGTTTCATTTAAATAGATAAATAAAAAGCTGGAGTTCATGGTGACATGCAGCATGTTAATGTGTGGGATTTATGTTGAAAAGAGAGAAAAGAGTCGCCTCGCTGTGCACAGTATGACAGACAACAGCAGGGGCGGGTGTGTCGCTCCAGGCGCAACATGCCCCCCTCTCCTCTTCCTCCTTGCATCCATAGCCCTACAACACCCACCAACCCACCCCACCCACCCACAACCAGGCCCCTACCAACCCACCAACCAGCCCCTACCAACCACAACCCAGCCCCTAACCAACCCACCAACCAGCCCCTACCAACGCCACCAACCAGCCCTACCAACCCACCAACCAGCCCCTACCAAACCACCAACCAGCCCCTACCCAACAACCAGCCCCTACAACCCACACCAGCCCCCCCCACCAACCAGCCATACCAACCCTCAACCAGCCCTACCAACCCACCACCAGCCCTACCAAACCCACAAACCAGCCCCTACCAACCACCAACCAGCCCCTACCAAACCCACCAACCAGCCCCTCCAACCCACCAACCAGCCCACTACCAACCCACCAACCAGCCCCTACCAACCCACCCAACCAGCCCTACCAACCCACCAACCAGCCCCTCACCCAAACCAGCCCACCACCACCAACCAGCCCCTACCACCCACCAACCAACCCCTACCAACCCACCAACCAGCCCTACCAACCCCAACCAGCCCCTACCAACCCACCAACCAGCCCCTACCAACACAACCAGCCCTACCAACCACCAACCAGCCCCATACCAACCACAACCATCCACTACCAACCCACCAACCAGCCCTACCAACCCACCAACCAGCCCCTACCAACCCACCAAACCAGCCCCTACCAACACCAACCAGCCCTACCAACCCACCAACCAGCCCTACCAACCCACCAACCAGACCTACCAACCCACCAACCAGCCCCTACCAACCCACCAACCAGCCCCTACCAACCGCACCAACCAGCCCCTACCAACCACCAACCAGCCCCTTAACCACCCACCAACCACCCCTCCAACCCACCAACCAGCCCCTACCAACCCACCAACCAGCCCCTACCAACCCACCAACCACCCCACCAACCCACTACCAGGCCACTTACCAACCCACCAACCAGCCCCTACCAACCCACCAACCAGCCCCTACCAACCCACAAACCGACCAGCCCCTACCAACCCACTACCAGCCCTACCAACCCACCAACCAGCCCCTACCAACCCACCAACCAGCCCCTACCAACCCACCATCCAACTAGCCCCTACCAACCACCATCCACTAGCCCCTACCAACCCACCAACCAGCCCCTACCAACCCACCAACCAGCCCCTACCAAACCACCAAACCAGCCCCTACCAACCCACCAACCAACCAGCCCCTACCAACCCACAACAGCCCCTACCAACCACCAACCAGCCCCTACCAACCACACCAACCAGCCCTACCAACCCCACCAACCAGCCCGACCAACCAACCCCAGCCACAACCCACCAACCAGCCCCTACAACCCACCAACCCCCCTACCAACCCACCAACCAGCCCTACCACCCACCAACCAGCCCCTACCAACCACCAACCAGCCCCTACCAACCCACCATCCAACCCCACCAGCCTACCAACCCCACCAACCAGCCCCTACAACCCACCAACCAGCCCCTACCAACCCACCAACCAGCCCCCTACAGCCCAACCACCAACCAGCCCCTACCAACCCCCAAAACCAGCCCCTACCAACCCACCAACCAGCCCTACCAACCCACAACCACCCCTACCAACCCACAACCAACCAGCCCCTACCAACCCACCAACCAGCCCAAACTTCCTACGCAACAACCAGCCCCTACCAACCCACCAACCAGCCCCTACCAAAACCACCAACCAGCCAAACTTACCAACCCCACCAACCAGCCCACCAACCACCACCTACCAACCCACCAACCAGCCCCCTACCCAACCACCAACCAGCCCCTACCAACCCCACAACCAACCAGCCAGTGACGCAACCCACCAACCAGCCCCTATCCAACCACCAACAGCCCTACAACCCACAAACCAACCAGCCCCTACCAACCAACCCACCAACCCAACCAGCCCTACCAACCCACCAACCCAGCCTCCACAGCCAAACCAGCCCCTACCAACCCACCAACCAGCCCCTACCAACCCACCACCAACCAGCCCCTACCAACCCAATCCACCAGCCCCGTACCAAACCTACCAACCAGCCCCTTACCAACCCACCAAACAGCCCCTCCAACCCACCAACCAAACAGCCCCTACCACCACCAACCAGCCCTACCAACCACCAACCAGCCCCTACCAACCCACCAACCAGCCCCTACCAACCCACCAACCAGCCCCTACCAACCCACCAACCAGCCCCTACCAACCCCACCAACCAACCAGCCACTACCAACCCACCAACCAGCCCTTACCAAGCCCACCAAACACCGCTACCAACCCACAAACCAACCAGCCCCTACCAACCCACCAACCAACCAGCCCCTACCAACCACCCACAACCAGCCCCTACCAACCCACCAACCAGCCCCTACCAAACGCCACGCAACCAGCCCCTACCAACCCACCATCCAACTAGCCCTACCACCCACCAACCAGCCGCCTTACCAACCCATCAAGCAGCCCCTACCAAGCCCATCAACCAGCCCCCTACCAACCCACCAACCAACCAGCCCTTACCAACCCACAACCAGCCCCTTACCAACCCACCAACCAGCCCCTACCAAAACGTCACCAACCAACCAGCCCCTACCAACCCACCAAACCAGCCCCCTACCAACCCACCAAACCAGCGCCCTACCAACCACCCAACCAGCCCTACCAACCCACCAAACCAACCAGCCCCGACCAACCCAACAACCAGCCCCTACCCTAACCCACAACCAGCCCCTACCAAACCAGCCCCTACCAACCCACCAACCAGCCCCTACCAACACCCACCACCAAGCCCCTACCAACCAGCCCTACCAACCCACCAACCAGCCCCTACCAACCACCAACCAGCCTACCAACCCACCAACACAACCAAGCCAACTACCAACCCACCAACCCAGCCCCTACCAACCCCACCAACCAAGCCCCTACTCAACCAGCCCCTACCAACCCACCAACCAGCCCCTACCACCCACCAACCAGCCCCTACCAACCCACCAACCCCCCCAAACCAAACCAGCCACTACCAACCCACCAACCAGCCCCTACCCAACCCACGCAACAGCCCCTACCAACCACAAACCACCAGCCCCTACCAACCCACCAACCAGCCAACCAGCCTACCAACCCACAACCAGCCCCTACCAAACCCACCAACCAGCCTCCTACCAACCCCACCAACCAGCCATCTACCAACCCAGCCACCAACCAGCTCCCTACCAACCCACCTAACGCCAGCCCCTACAACCACCACTAACCAGCCCCATAACCAACCCACCCAACCAAGCCCCTACCAACCCACCAACCAGCTCCTACCAACCCACCAACCAGCCCCTACCAACCCACTAACCAGCCCCTATCAACCAACCCCCAAACACCAGCCACTGGTCCCCAGCCGCAGGCCCAGACCTCGACTACAAGAACAGTGATGGGGTGGGAGTGGATASAAAACTGGAACTTAAAACSTCACATCCTCCYACACTCCCCATCCTCCCTCAACCACAACTCCCTCCACCACTCACTCTCTCCTCCAATCCATCCAACTTGAAACCCTGCCAGGAAAGAGAGAAAGAGCAAGAAATTCCCCCTCCTCCTTCCCTCTCCCTCCCCCTTATACACTCAGGCATCTCTACTATTCCATCCATCCCTCATGCGACCCAGTCCCCTCCTCCTCCTCCTCTGTCATTGTGCAGTACTGCTCTTCTCCTCTCCTTCAGACCCCCATGGTCTTCTCCAGAGAATAACACAAAGTCACAGCTACATTCTTGCTTCTATACCCCTCCAGAACACTACTGGAACATCTATACAATGTAGCTACCTATAGGCTACCTACTGCCCCTCTACTTTTGTCATGCAATTTGAAAATAAAAATGTGCCTTGGAAACGGAGATAGAAAATTAAATGTTATCAGTATCATCAGAGATCTGTGTGTCCCTGTAAGAGTGTAGTCTGATGATATAGGGACCTGGTTGTTAGTCCCATCCACTATTTTAGTCCAGTATCTCTTCAGTCCAGTATCTAAGTGAGAGTCCACTTTAGTCCAGTTCASTCCGCTACAAATCCATGTGCTGGTAGCTCCTTCCAGGGCGGGGCAGGCTCCCGGAGCTCTGAGGGGCAACCGCAATGCCCCCTCCCCCTCCTCTCCTATCACGCGGTGGCTGTGGGGTCTCCAGACTCCGTGCCCGCAACCTGAAGGACCCAGCGCCCCCTCCCCCTCCACAGTGGGGCGTCCCGGGAGAGGTGAGGGGCGAGGGGAGCAGTAGCTCTGTTGAGGCGTCCGTGAGGGAGAAGGAGTAGGGGCGTGAAAGCGGGGAGGGGGCAGGGCCAGGGCCGAGAGGGTAGACCAGGTGGAGGTTCTGTGGTCTGTGTGGAAAGGCGGTGAGGGCGGGATCCACGTGGAACATCCCAGGATGCCGCTGGACATGGCCAACAAGTGGAGAGGTGCAAGGAGAGGGGGTGGTGAGGGGGTGTCTTCCCAGAGAGGTCCAGTCTGAGAGGGGGAGGGATAGGACTGTGGGGGGGTGGCGTGGGATGGGGGTGCAGGGCGGGACAGGTATGTGGGTTGTCCAGGTACAAAGTGTGCAGGATAGAGGGGTTGGGGTCCGGAGATGAGGGACTCCATCAGGTGAGCCATACTCCTCATTACTTGGCCCAGCTCTGCCACCTCCTTCCCCAGAGAACTCACCTGGGAACAAACACAAAAACATATCTCAGTCAGCCATATTCATTTGGGCTCAGCAATATCAAATGATGCATTTTGGGTCAGCCATTTTAGCTCTACCATTGAACACATTCCTTCTAATGYATTTAACACTGGTGGAAAATCCCTCCAGCCAATCCTTAAACCAGACAAAAGATGTTCTATTATGTTGACAAGATAGTCAAGTGACAGCTCTAACAATGGAAAAACATGTCCTCAAAGACGGAAGGCAATATCAGGTGGGACAATTCTAGCCAATGAGAGGGCAGATACGCGTGTGAACAACAGGCCATAGAGATAGATAGAGAAATCATCTTTGTATCTCTGCCATTATAGTGTCTGTGACAGCATGAGCAGCGCCATTGAGGCTATCTCCCATTTTAAAGTAGTCAATTTTCTCCTTCTTCATTGGCTGATTGCTTCCAACTCATATGAATCCCCACCCAGTTGACTATTTTAAAATGATTGAAGCACTCAATGGCAATGTCCATGCTAAAACGGAGTGCATCCATGATGAGTCCTCTATCTCTATGAAAACTCAGATTTGCCAAAATGCCAAGTGCGTCCACTTATATCACTGCATTCGTAACAACCTAATCCTTACGAAACTTCTATTAGATCAAATAAGCTTCTTATAGCAAATAAGCAATACATGTTTTTCTTGACCAAATTCGACACTCTCACATTGACCTCTATACAAAAATTCTTCACTTCATGGGCTTATTTTTATTGACAGATTTTGGGTGGAGTAAAACCACTTGCTTCGCCTCTTCCTCTCTGAACCAGCCCAACACTTTGAAAGCCATGACAGGGAGTGTTAAAGTGCACCAATCTGGATGTAGTCTTAATCTGCCAATTCCGGGGCAGCCATTATGGGTCTACCACCCTTAGTGAAACTGCCATTATTACATCAACCATTCCGGGTCATCAATATTAATTTGGTCATTTTCAGCCTGCCATTTTGGGTTGCTATTCTGGCCTAGCTTGATGATGCTGGTCTAATTGGTCATTAAAATGATGGCTTGGAGGTGATTAGTCCTATTCAGCCAGTAGTAGTCCTACAGAGAGATGGCACAGCAAGGGCACCCTGCCAGCATGCCAGCTGGCTCTGTCACTCAAAGCATAGATGGGTATTCATCACGCTAGGCACCCCATTAACACAACCGGACACAGATCAACACGCATGCAGGGATCATGCTACGTAGAAATAAAACAAGAGACAAGTGAAGATGGTTTGGCATATACAATATGAAACTTGACACGTCAGGACCAGATAGTGAAAGTAAACACATCAACGCAGGTTCAGCCGATGCAAACATCAATAACTGACTGATGACCATGACATACTGCCGCCAGACGGCACAAACTAACTTAGCCATATGGTCTTTTCTGAGTGATTGATTAACTTTTTTATGGGTGGTATGTAGCCTAGTGGTAAGAGGGTTAGGCCCATAACTGAAAGCTTGAATCCCTGAGCTGGCAAGGTGCACAATCTGTTGACGTGCCCTTGAGCGAGGTACTGAACCGACATTTTTTCCAGCATCGCCTTTCACAATGGCTGAATCTGGCTGTGACACCAGTCTCCGAGGGGAGAGTTAGGATATGCAAAAAAACACATTTCCAATTCACACGTGTATTAATACACATGTGAAATAGAACAAATATAAGCACCCACCAAATTATTATAACTCGATAAAAACTCATTCTCAGGTGTAATTTAAGAGACAAATCTAGTACTCTCTCCTCATTCTAGTTCTCTCTCTCTGTGATCAAATTCTTTGTGTAAACGATGGGGTTGATAAAAATAGAAGCGGGACAGTCCAATCCGCTACGCCATCAACACAATTTCAGCCCTGTCACCTCAGAGAGAGAGAGAGAGAAAGAGGGTCGAGAGAGTGTGGGAGAGAGAAAGAGGGAGAAAGAGACAGATACAGAGAGGTGAGGCAGAGTGGGGTCTTCATTAATCACTTAAATTCTGTTCAATATGGGGAAAATATTACATTCCCCAGAATGTATTAGTTGAACCCTCAAGCGGACACTGATGCCTTTAAAATGAAGTCCAACATGAAATGGTTAGTGGAAATACTGTATAATTGGCTGTTCTAAGCAATACGATTAAAAGAGTATATGAACATTGTTTCCAGAGAAAAGTGATATATTATTTGGTGTCTGGAAGTGTGACCTGTCAGATTCAATGAAACTCTCATGTTCTATGACTGAGTGGAATGTCTTTGAAATGCACTTAATTAAATTATACTGGCTGTCACTCAAACTCAAATTCTACATTCTGTGGYGTGTGGCCAATTCAATTAGCATTTCAACTAAAGAGTTGAATGGGACTCAATTACAAAATTCTGAATTGAGGCGATCCCTGATTCAAATTCAAGTTTTATTGTCACATGCACAAATACAGTGAAATGCTTAACTTGCAAGCTTTATCCAACAATTCAGTAATCAATATCAAAATAGTATTACTAATAAAATGTAAATAAATATACAGTATAATAAGGAAAACATTATATACAGAGCCAGTGCCAGTACCACATGTACAATGTGCAGGGATATTGCAGTAATTTGAGGTAGCTATGTACATGTAGGCAGGGGATTATGAGAAAGTGACTAGTAGCAGAATAAATAATATAATAATAGTAAACAGTTTGACAGCAGCATAAGTGGTGGGTGGGTGMGTGTATGTGTGTGAGGGTGTTAGTGTTAGCATTCATCAGGCAATGTGTTTCCCATTGTTCTATGTGTCATTACGGATTGTTCTGAAATTCCCAGGAGTCTGTCATTGTTCCAGATCTCCTGGGTAGGTGTTGATTATGGTCTCAGGAACCAGGGATCACATTTTGGCCTCCGCTCTTCAAAACGAATGCGTCATCTACATCCCTCAGGAGCTCTAGTCTTTAGGGGTTGCTCGAAGGTCAGAGCTGAGAGTTCACAGGTCATCGGGCAGGTATGTAATATTGCCCCAGTCGGATTTGTACACAATTGAGGGCAGTAACACGGCAGTAACACTGCAGATTCAGCAAGGAGCTTGTGAGGGTAGGGCCATTGCATCTGAATATTAGTTCATTATTCAACATTCATCAGATTGTTGACTCAATGTGACCAATTTATCTTCTCAGCTCTATCCTCATTAAGGGTTTTCTGGTGATTGTGATGGCCATCATTCTATATCATTGTATAATTTAGTATCACTGTTTATACGCTGAATGTTTAATCAGTCTGCTCTTACAATTTAAGCCGGAGTATAGTACCAAGGGACAATTATGATTTAATTGAATGAAAATTGACAATAATATATATATCTTTTTTTTCTTAAGATTGTTTAGACATGAAAATAATGCTCTGTAACATTCACTCTGCATCTACAAAAATCAACATCTGTACAAATGTATAATTATGGCCCGCTTCTCAAATGTCCATACTGTTATATGGTAGTAAACATGTTATCACCCAAATGTCCATACTGTTATATTGTAGTAAACATATTATCACCCAAATGTCCATACTGTTATATTGTAGTAAACATATTATCACCCAAATGTCCATACTAAAATGGTTTGATTTGATTCTTCCCTAGAATCAAGTTAATAGGCCAGAGAATCAAGTCTTGAGGCACAGTTCAATCTAGCGAACAATAAAAAAATTGCATTTACACATATTTAATCGTGGCACAGGAGCTGGATGAAAAAACATTAACTATATAAGGAATAAGGTAATAACTGGTAAAATCACTTTTGGCTGTTCTTAGGAAGTTTTAGTGTACCTCTATGTAATGTAATYTAACAAGTGATACAACATGTTTGGATCAACATGCATGGCATTGATTTAATGTGAGACGAGGGTTATGGGTTAATCCCCAGCCCCTCTCCATGTCCCGTGGTGACCAGCGTGGACTGGCTCAAGTAAGGATTACAGTTACCACCGGGAACCACACTGAGAAACAACCTGTCAAACACTGTCCTCCCTGAGAGAGAGAGAGGGAGTGAGAGAAAGAGATATGGAGAGAGGGAGGGTGGMAMGGGGGGTGAGACAGMGAAAGGGAGGGYGGGYAAGAGGMYMGGGGGGMGGMGYGACAGTGAAAGGGAGGGAGGGAAAGAGGTATGGGGGGTGGTGAGACAGTGAAAGGGAGGGAGGGAAAGAGATATGGGGGGTGGTGAGACAGAGAGATGGAGGGAGGGAAAGAGGTTCTGCCCACTCCTCATCCTCTTCGATCCTTCTCCCTTACCAATCTATAAATTCCCCATATCTTTCCTCCTTTTTCCGTTCCTCCCCCTATCAGCCAAGGCCAGGTGATGGAGCGAGGCACCACAGGGGGAGACCCCCATCCTGCCAAGAGCCTAATGTCAATTTAGCCACCTGCCAATCAAAACCATGGGATACGCTAACATAGAGACTCTGTGTGAATGGAGGAAAGCTGCTTTTCTTTATTCTAGTGTTCTATTATGGAACATTAGACAGTTATGATACCCTCAAAAGCGCATTCTACAGCAGTATTTAAGTTCTACAGCCCGTGGAATAGCACATATCCCTTAGACGGTTAGTTGACTTCAGTCTTTCCTCAAATGTTACAATGTAAGCGGTCCTCCATAGAGGGGAAACCAGATTATGTCAGTTCATGGTTCCACAAAAGGTTGAACACGTTCTAGAATGTTCCCAGTGACACCATTTGGCGAGACCCAGTTCCGCTCCAATCTGTGTCCTCTGGAAGAGTTTGAAGAGATTCCTCTTCCTGTCTTTCTGTTCCTCGTTCTCTCGCTCCCTCATTCTCTCACTCCCTCCATCCATCTACCACCTGAGAAGGCCATATGCCTGTGGCTCGCCTGACTAATGCTACCTCTTACACAAGCATGCACGCATACACGTACGCACACACAGCGTACTGTACCTCCTGGTCTAGGTGCCGTAGTTGTCCCCAGGTCTCCTCAGCTTTAGCTGCTGACTCTGCCGTGCTGATCTGGAGAATATCTGCAACACCATTCAGAAAGAGTCACAAAATATCCTAAACTGTTGAAGCAGTTACTGTGTTACTTACAAGTCCCAATATCTTCATATACTGGTGTATAGTAGGTAATAATAACAGGTTTATGTCAGTTTAAAGTTTACATTCTAGGTAAGGACTATGTAGTTATGTAATCATCATATAATACAGTTTATGATAATCAGTTCAATGTAGCCTGATGACTTGACCACAACATGATCTGTAGTGGTGGTGGTGATGGTTGTGGTGGTGGTGATGGTTGTGGTGATGGTTGTGGTGGTGGTTGTGGTGGTGGTGATGGTTGTGGTGGTGGTGATGGTTGTGATTGTGGTTGTGGTGATGGTTGTGGTGGTGGTG
>NC_036869.1:1297316-1316437 GCF_002910315.2 Salvelinus sp. IW2-2015 | reverse complement strand
GTGATGGTTGTGATTGTGGTTGTGGTGATGGTTGTGATAATGGTGGTGATTGTGGTGATGGTTGTGATGGTTGTGGTGATGGTTGTGATAATGGTGGTGATTGTGGTGATGGTTGTGATGGTTGTGGTGATGGTTGTGGCGGTGATGGTTGTGGTGGGAATTGTGGTGATTGTTGTAGTCATGGTTAGGGAGTAACGGATTACAAAAATGGTACATAACCTACGGGCGATACTGATATCACTTATTATTGATATCTAGGCTACATACCACATTGATGTGAATCACATTGCTGCTCTCTCATTTATTTGTGCCTTACGGATTGTGGTTGTTCAGGATGGCTGTTCACAAATGTATATGCTGTGTATTTTAACKCATTAATGGTTGAATTTAAGAAGTTTAAGCTGCCAGGGATGTATGCGTTACAGAAACCATTTACTGTTTAATAACCAAAAAGAGGAAAACAGAGCAAAACAAGAGTTTCTATTGGAAAAATTCAGGTAGGTCCCTCCCTGTTAAGTCCCATTTGCTTCCATTTAAGAAATGTTTTGCAACAGAATCGGAGTAATAATCTGTTGTCAGTTCGTCTTGTTATGTCCGGTCTTACCAGCGTTTTTCCCGTGTCTCCTGTTCTGAAGTTTTGTTTTCTAGTCTTCCCGGGTTTTGACCTTTCTGCCTGTCCTGACCATGAGCCCGCCTGCCGCTCTGTCCCTGATTGACTCTGCTTTGGATTACGAACCTCTGCCTACCCTTGACCTGCCCTTTGCCTGCTATTTGTTATAATAAATATTCTGAGAATCGTACTATCCGCCTCCTGTGTCTGCATCTGTGTCTTATCCTAAGTCCTGATAGTACAAACTGGCCATGACTGACCCAGCAGACTCGGGCCAGCTCTGCAACACTGTCTCCTCACAAGGATCCACCATTGGAAGACATGAGGAGTTACTACATAACCTTATGGAAGGATTCCCCACCATGCCGGAACACCATGACCATGCCGGAACACCATGACCATGCCGGAACACCATGACCATGCCGGAACACCATGACCATGCCGGAACACCATGACCATGCCGGAACACCATGACCATGCCGGAACACCATGACCATGCCGGAACACCATGACCATGCCATCAGTGCATTGTTGGAACAATTCCCCGGACTATCTATTAGGCAGCAAGCCACAACGGAAACCTCCCAGACTTTCCCCATCCTACCCCGGCTTCCAGAGAACCCCGCTTACATCCTCAGGAAAGCTACGCTGGGGATCCTGGAACCTGCCGGGCATTTCTCTCCCAGTGCTCCCTCATTTTTGAGCTGCAGCCCTCTTCATTTCCATTGGACCGTTCAAAGATAGCTTATCTTATAATGCTGAAATCCGGGAGGGCACTCGCCTGGGCTAAGGCGGTGTGGGAGCAACAATTCACAGTTTGCCTTAGGCTGGAGGATTTCGCGGTAGAATTAAGGAGGGTGTTTGACTCTCCATTGTCTAGAAAAGTGGCGGCTCGGAAGCTACTTCAACCACGTCAAGCCTCCCCTAGTGTGGCAGACTACACGGTAGACTTTCGCATTTTCGCCGCCTAGAGGAACTGGAACCCGGAATCCCTGTTCAACACGCTCCTTCATGGATTATCGGAGGAAATTAAGGACGAGCTCGCAGCATGGGAGCTGCCCTTGGACCCTGACTCTCTCATAGCGTTGACCATAAGGATCGATGGTTGACTACGGAAACACAGTAGGGAGAGGAGGTCTGACCCCGGGCACACGCATCTGTCCATGGTTTTCCTCCTCCTCCGAAYAACCCCGGAAATCCCCGACACCTGCATTCCCGAGAGAATCCAATGTCACCCGAGTTCCCTCAGAAATCATTGAGGACTGTTGACTTGCCTCGTCCGGCGACCATGCAACTGGGCAGGGCTAGATTGTCCCCTGAGGAACATTTACGCAGACTAAGCTCTAAAAGCTGTCTGCATTGTGGAACTTCAGGACATTACATAGCCACCTGTCCAATAAAAACCCCCAGCTCATCTGTAGGTACGAGTACACTGGTGGGCCATAGAGGGAGTCTCCCAGCTCCCATTACTCGTACTCCTCTCCATGCTATCCTGTTGTGGGGTGAACGGTCTAAATCTCTCCGGGTGCTCATGGACTCTGGGGCCGACGAGAGCTTAATGGACACTACCCTGGTGTCGGAGCTGGGTATCTCCACACAACTCCTCTCTGTTCCCATGGACGCCAYAGCATTGGATGGATGCTCTATTGGCAGGGTCACTCACAGTATGATTCCTATCAGCCTGTGAGTGTCAGAGAATCACAGTGAGTCCATGCGGTTCCTGCTCATTGAATCTCCTTATGCACCCATGGTTTTGGGATTGTTGTGGCTCCAGAGGGCTACGGCTTCTATCCTGGGTTGGAGCCTGTTCTGCCATGTACATTGCCTCAAGGCGGCACAGCCCATGCCCTAGACGTCCTCCTGTGGACTTGGGTAAAGCCTCGGATCTCTCTGCCGTTCCCGCAGAGCATCAGGAGGTTTTCAACAAGGCCGGGGCCACATCTCTTCCTCCGCATCGACCCTATGACTTCGCCATTGACCTCCTCCATAGCACTACATCACCTCCCGGGAGGCTTTATACCATGTCTGGTCCAGACCAAAACCATGGAAAATTAATTTGTCCTTCTTCCTCCCCTGCGGGCGCAGAGTTCTTCTTTGTTCTTTCTTTCAAGCCTCTCCGGGGGCGACTCTATTCCTGAAGTTGGACCTTCGGAACACCTACCATCTGGTTCCGATACGGGAAGGAAACGAATGGAAGTTAGCCTTTAACACAGCTAGCGGGCACTACGAGTATCTGGTTATGCCATTCGGACTGACCAACGCTCCCCCAGTGTTCCAGGCTCTGGTCAATGATGTGCTCCGTGACATGTGCTCCGTGACATGCTCCGTGAACCGGTTCATGTTTGTCGACCTTGATGACATCCTTGTCTTTTCCCGTTCAGTTCAGGAGCATGTTCTCCATGTCCGACAAGTCCTCCAGTGCCTCCTGGAGAACCAGTTGTTTGTCAAGGCGGAGAAGTGTGAATTTCATTGCTCCACTATCTCCTTTCTGGGATCCATCATCGCTGTCCGAGAACATTCAGATGGATCCGAACAAGGTGAGAGTGGTGTTGGTGGCCCCAATCCACATCCAGAGCAGCTGCAACGTTTCCTGAGATTTGCTCATTTCTACCCCCACTTCATCCGGGGCTACAGCACCCTGGCTTCCCCCATCTCGGCACTCAACTCACCCAAAGTTCCGTTTACCTGGTCCCCAGCTGCTGACCGGGCCCATCACTACAGCCTCCATCTTAACCCGGGCCCATCCCGTCAGTTCGTGGTGGAGGTCGACACCTCAGACATTGGAGTGGGGGCCGTCCCAGCGTTCTGCCCAGGACCAAAATATATATCCCTGCACTTTCCTTTCCCATCGTCTTAATCCCGCAGAGAGGAACTAGGACGTTGGTAACTGGGAACTTCTTGCGATCAAGATGGTGCCGGAGGAATGGAGACACTGGCTAGAAGGGGTGGAACATCTATTCCTAGTGTGGACCGACCACATCTGGAGTATCTCCTCACCATCAAGCGCCTCAACTCAAAGCAGGCTCATTAGGCTCTGTTGTTCACTCGGTTCAATTTCACCGTCTCCTACCACCCTGGGTCCAAGAATGTGAAGCGTGATGTCCTCTCTAGCTTGCATAGCACCGCTGCTACTCCCTCCAATAGATATGGGACTTTATCAAAATTGGATTCGTTTTCAAATTCTTTGTAGGTCTGTGTAATCTGAGGGAAATATGTGTCTCTAATATTGCCATACATTTGGCAGGTTAGGAAGTGCACCTCAGTTTCCACATAATTTTGTGTGCAGTGTGCACATAGCCTGTCTTCTCTTGAGAGCCAGTTCTGCCTTCTGAGGCCATTCTCAACAGCAAAGCTATGATCAATGAGTTGACGCATATCCCGCGGTAGTTATTAGGGTCAAATTTATCTCCACTTTTGTGGTTTGGGGTGATCAGCCCTTGGTCACAAATATTGGGGAAGATGCCAGAGCTGAGGATGATGTTAAGGGGTTTATTAAGTACAGCCAATTGGAATTTGTGGTCTGTATATATTATAATTTCATTTAGGATACCATCAACCCCACAGGCCTTTTTGGGTTGGAGGGTTTGTATGTTGTCCTGTATTCATTCAATGTAATTGGAGAATCCACTGGGTTCTGGTAGTCTTTAACAGTTGATTCTAAGATTTTATTTGATCTTGTACATGTTTTTGCTGTTTGTGCTTTGTTATCCTCTTATGGCTGAGATCGGCTAAGGTCCCCTTTAACGGGATCGATTTGACAACAGCCAGTGAAAGTGCAGGGCGCCAAATTCAAACAACAGAAATCTCATAATTAAAATTCCTCAAACATACAAGTATTTCACACCATTTTAAAGATAAACTTGTTGTTAATCCCACCACAGTGTCCGATTTCAAAAAGGCTTTACGACGAAAGCACACCAAACGATTATGTTAGGTCAGTACCTAGTCACAGAAAAACACAGCCATTTTTTCCAGCCAAAGAGAGGAGTCACATAAAGCAGAAATAGAGATAAAATGAATCACTAACCTTTGATGATCTTCATCAGATGACACTCATAGGACTTCATGTTACACAATACATGTATGTTTTGTTCGATAAAGTGCATATTTATATCCAAAAATCTCAGAACATGACAAGGGGGGCATATGGGGGAGGGAATGCTGTCACCTCCAGGTAGGTGTTTGTCCCCCTGTGTGCTGAGGGTGTCAGGTTCTTGTCCAGTTCTGGCATTTAGGTCACCACAGACCAGTATATGTCCCTGAGCCTGGAAATTGTTGATCTCCCCTCTAGGATGGAGAAGCTGTCATCGTTAAAGTATGGGGATTCTATTGGGGGGATATAGGTAGCACACGAGGATATTTTTCTCTGTTGAGATAATTTCCTTATTTATTTCTAGCCAGATGTAAAATGTTCCTGTTTTGACTCATTTAAAAGGGTAGGTTAGGTCTGCTCTATACCAAATTAGCATACCCCCTGAGTCGCTTACGTGTTTCACACCTGGTAGTTTATTGGATGGGGGGGGGGGGGGGGMGMTGTGCTGGTCTGTTTTGTGGGCTTGTTCTGTCTGGATTGTGTGGACTAGCTCTCTCAGCTCCACTATGTCTCTCTCCAGCGCTGTGAATTTATCCCTTTCAATGATGGAGGAACAGTGCAGTTGTGGGACCTGGGTGTGTTCAGTGCTGGGGGGTTGACTATCCTGGTCTGTAGGACAGTTTGAAGAGGTGTGATCAGACTCACTCAGGATTGGGGAGTCGTCACAGAGGGAGAGCTTAATCTGCTGTGCTCTCTCTTTGATCCTGTAAAAGTCCTGCTGGAACTGCATGAGGATGCCCTGCACCATTACTGTCCCAGACTTGTAGACATTGACAGAGGTTATTTCAATTTCCTCAATGTCTAGTATTCTGAGTTTCCACCCTGGGCCAATACCCTCTCTCTTGACATGGGGTAGTGTGCTCTTATAGCACTGTGCCATGCCAGGGGATGGTCTGTGTAGAAAATTAAGTTGCTTACGTTCCCCTCTTTGTAGCAGTCAGCAAATAGTGTCTCTGGATTGTCCTTGAGAAGCTTTTTTTTGTACTTATTCCGTGTAGTTTTTTTAAATATCCATGGGGTACTGTATTGTAATAACCTCTGGACAGGGATAAGCCATGGGGGCTTCAAAAGGCCTCAACATTTGGGTGGGGGGGGGGCTGTGAAACTCTCCTGCCATTGTTAGGCTCAATGGTTTTCACACCTCTCACTTCACACCTCATTGTTAATTGAAGTTGCAGCCAGGTCAGTTTCTTTCCCTAGCAGCTTGGTAGCTTAGTAGCCTTATTTATTAAGCTTTATATAACAAAATTACCTAGAGATTATTGTCTTTTACTTTTTGGCTTCAGAAGTAGGTTCAGTCTGAACATTACTCACTCAGTGTTGTGTTGGATGGTATTTCCAGGTTCTGCTGTGTTTCTTCTGCAGGTTCTGGTTTGTTAGAAGTGTTTTTTATTGATAGTCCTTGGTAGTGATAATCCATTCAGGTAAGTAAGGTTTTAGGTATAGAATTGTGTTTGAAGGTTTTGATGTTGAACTTAGTATCCTGTATAAGTCCTTGCGAAAAAATTATAGTTTACATTTATCCAACTGTAAATTCTATCTTCTTGCAGAAGAATTCAGCATCTCTCTCTCTCTCAATTTGTTCAAAACTGTTAAACTATTGTCTTTCTCTCTCTTTGAGTCAACTACTCACTGCATTGTATGCACTACAGTGCTAGCTAGGTGTAGCTAATGCATTCAGTACTAGATTCATTGTCTGATCCTTTGATTGGGAGGACAATACAGCTGCAAAGTCAAAACTGGCTATAATGTAAAAAATTAGCTTTTTGGTCTTCATTTTAGGTTTGGGTTAGGCATTAGGGTTAACAGTGTGGTTAAGGTTAGCGTTCAAATCTGATTTGATGACTTTGTGCCAGCTATTAACCTGTGCCTCTTAATGCAATTACTGAGTTTGGGTAATCCAAAAGTTACGTTACCGATTACAATGTTGGACAGGTAACTGTGGCTGTGGTGCTGGTTGTGGTTGGGGTGCTGTTTGTGGTCATGGTGATGGCTGTGGTTGTGGTGGTTTTGATTGTGGTGGTGGGGTGGTGGGGGTTGTGGTTGTGTGAACCTGTAAATGTGGCAGGTGCATTCCCTGGACCGCTGACTGGACAGGCTCGACTGGGAGAGAAGGAGAACAGTGGAGAGGTCTCTGTACCTTCAGTATCCTCTGTACCGTCCACAACCCTGGAGAATGAGAGAGGGAGACAGAGAGGGAGGGAGAGGTAGAGCAYAGAGAAAGAGAGAGAGGTAGAGAAGAGAGAAAGAGAGAGGTAGAGAAGAGAGAAGAAAGAGAGAGAGAGAGAGTGAAATAGAAAGAGAGAGAAGCGGAGGGAGAGGGAGAGAGGAAACGAGGGAGAGAGACGGAGAAGGGAAGGGAGAGAGAGTGACAGATTAGACATGTGGACTGATAGACAACTGACAAAAATAATTGACGAGTCAGTAGATTGCGCAATAGTATTAGCTCTTACCTAGGGCTGAGGTTGGAGGGGTCTAGCGTGGTGAGAGCTTTCTGGCGGATCTGGATCTTCTTCCTCAGTTTCCTAGTGCTCTGGTGTGTTACTTCTCTGCCGCTGTGCAACTCTCTCGCCATCCCGGCTCTACCCGGTGGAGACTTCACAGAAGACACCTCTCTGGTGTACAGGACGCTGTTCCGCACCAATTCCGGAGATACAGATGCCAACTCATCTTCCTCCTCCTCTTCCTCCTGGTTCTCAATGATGGATGGATAGCACTGGATCACTCGTCCGTTGCCTCTCCCCTCTGTCTGCAGAGAGCGAGGAGAGAAAGAAAGAGGATGTAGGACAGAGAGCATTTGTTGGAAATTTAAACATCATTCCCTTAGCCTTCATTTAATTTCACAGACAGACAGGCAACATCACTTCTGTTTGCAGTCGCACAATAAACTCCATTTTGGGGACACCTAGTTATACTGATGAATCTGGGTGCTACGGAATTGAGAGAGCAGAAGGTTGCTGTAACTGTTTATTTTATTTAACCTTTATTTAACTAGGCAAGTCAGTTAAGAACAAATTCTTATTTACAATGAGGGCCTACCCCYGCCAACCCTACCCTAACCCGAACGACGCTGGGCCAATTGTGCGCCGCCCTATAACTAAATGACTGTCTGGAACAGACAACACCATTGAGACCAGTACAGGATTCCATTGTACTGTGTGTCAGCCAAACGTCCACCTCAGAGTAGAATGTTCTATTTCCATAACAACTAAAGTTCTCTCAGGGTTCTGTGCTGCCAAGGCTGACTCAAGCACCTGCTCAGGTAACTAGTAACTGTAACGGATTACATTTAGAAAGTAACCTACCCAACCCTGGCTGTAATGAACAGCGTGAACCTGACCTCAATGATTCTGATAACCTTTGAACACCCAATGAGTCAGATCTAGACTGCTAATCACATGCAATATGAGATGCTGATGGAGTAAAAAAAAACATGGAATTTATAAGCAGAAAATAGCATGAAATGTCTTTTGATTGATGATCTATGTTCTCTATCTTAGTCAAAAGTAAATCACAGTTGAGGTTATTGAATCCAACTACTGAATGAGATTCAAAACGCTCATTGAAACAGCTGATGTCTAAATTATTACTGGCTCTGTGTACGCACATACACTCGCACACACACACTACCCCCTACACCCTCCTTCACACACTGCAGCCCCCCTACCCCTCTCTGTTTAATAACCTGATCTAATACTGTTCCCACATTTCTACTCCTAATTCCATCACTTCCTCTTGTGAATAATGAATGGTGCTCCGCTCTGCTGTGTAATTGAACGAGTCGCCAAAGTTTCCCCGGCAGTCCGTCAATCAAATCAGCTCTTAAATTCAAACTTCCCCCACCAATTAATATCCCTCCATCACCTCATCCCTCATTCCCCTCCTTTTTCTGCCTCCGAACCCTTCCTCCCATCTCTCCATCACCATTAAAACTAATTCATTTTGGGACAGTTTTTAAAGGGGCTCTGGGTGGCCATTCAAAAACCCCAGGATAATTTCTAGAACCGCTGACTCTATAAAGTCTCCGTTCAATCCTATTTTCTTTGTTTTACATAAGATAGACCCAACATTGTTATAGGAATGTTTGAGAACTGTTATTGGATATATTGGGCATTGTTTCAATATCATAGTTATAATTGTCACATACACTGGATAGGTGCAGTGAGATGTGTTGTTTTACAGGGTCAGCCAACGTGGCACAACAGGTGCAGTGAAATGTGTTGTTTTACAGGGTCAGCCAACGTAGCAGTGAAATGTGTTGTTTTACAGGGTCAGCCATAGTAGTAGGGCACCCCTGGAACAAGCTAGGGGTTTTGTGCTTTCTTCAAGAGCACAGACAGGTTTTTCACCTTGTCGGCTCGGGTAATCGAACCAGTAACTCTGCAGTTACTGGCCCAACGCTCTAACCACTAGGCTACCTGCCGCCCCCAGCGTCTGCTGAGCCAGTACCTGTGTGTCCAATGGTTTGGTGGACAATCTGGATATGACCTGTAAAAAGATGGAAGAGAAAAGGGAGTGAATTCAACATGTACAACTGAATGCATTCAACTGAAACCCCCCTCTGAATCAGAGAGGTGCGGGGGGCTGCCATAATTGACATCCACGTCTTCGGCGCCCGGGGAACAGTTGCCCAGGGGCAGAACGACAGATTTTTACCTTGTCAGCTCAGGGATTCCATCCAGCAACCTTTCGGTTACTGGCCCAACACTCTAAGGTACCTTAATAGAAAATGGCTCAAGTAAAAGTGAAAGTCACCCAGTAAAATAGTACTTGAGTAAAAGTCTAAAAGTATTTGGTTTTAAATATACTAGTATCAAAAGTACATGTAATTGCTAAAATATACTTAAGTTCCAAAAGTAAAAAGTACAAATAATTAAAAATTCCTTATATTTAGCAAACCAGGCAGCGCAATTTTCTTATTTTTTAAATGTATGGATAGCCAGTGGCACACTTCAACATTCAAACATAATTTGGGGCGGCAGGGAGCCTAGTGGTTAGAGCGTTGAACTAGTAGCCGGAAGGTTGCAAGATCGAATCCCTGAGCTGACAAGGTAAAAATGGGTCGCTCTGCCCCTGAACAAGGCAGTTAACCCACTGTTCCTAGGCCATCATTGAAAATAAGGTAAGATACTTTTTTGTTTTTACTAACAAAGCATTTGTGTTTAGTGAGTCTGCCAGATCAGACGCATTAGGGATGACCAGGGATGTTCTTTTGATAAGTATGTGAATTTGACCATTTTCTGTCCTGCTATGCATTTAAAATGTAAAAAGTACTTTTGGGTGTCAGGAAAAATGTATGGAGTAAAAAGTACATTATTTTCTTTAGGAATGTAGTGAAGTAAAAGTAAAAGTTGTAAAAAAATGTAAATAGTAAAGTAAAGTACAGATACCCCCAAAAACGATTTAAGTAGTACTTTAAAGTATTTTTACTTAAGTACTTTACACCACTTAAAACTGTGTATGACATAATGTTGTTACACGAAATCTCTTCTGAGATAACCCCTCTTCTAACCTTCCCCCAAGTCTCTGTCCTTATTTTGGGCTGCCGCTCTTAATACTTTAGCTTCACATGTTGCCTTGCAGCAGTGTCTGAGGGTATGTATGAGTGTTGGTTCTTCTATCCTTGTGGGGACCTAAAATCCCCAAAAGTCCACCCAAGGATAGTAAAACAAGGAGAATTTGACAAAGGCTATTTTAATCTTAGGGGTTAGGTTTACAATTAGGGTTAGGGTAAGGGGTTAGTGGTTAAGTTTAGGGTTAGGATTTAGGTTTAGGGTTTGGATTAGGGTTAGGGTTAGGGTTAGGGTTAGGGTTAGGGTTAGGGTTAGGGTTAGGGTTATGGTAAGGGTAAGGGTTAGGTCTAGGTAAAGTAGGATATTGAATGGAAATGAATTTTAGGTCCCCATGAGGACAGAAGGAAATAATGTGTGTGTGTGTGTGTGTGTGTGTTTGAAAGTGGGACAGTGTTATTTGGGCAGCAGGAGGAGACACACCTGACTGTAATTACAGCAGCAGCACAGGCTATTCCTGCACTTCATCTTCTCTCTCTCTGGCTCTCTCTATATRCTCACTCACACTCTCTATATATATATCCTCCCTCTACCTCTCTTCTCTCTCTATATCCTCACTCTACCTCTCTTCACTCTCTCTGGCTCTCTCTATATTCTCACTCACTCTCTCTCTATATCCTGACTCACTCTCTCTCTATATCTTCACTCACTCTCTCTCTATATATACATCCTCACTCACTCTCGCTCTCTATATATCCTCACTCACTCTCTCTCTCTATATATCCTCCCTCTACCTCTCTTCTCTCTCTNTATCCTCACTCTACCTCTCTTCACTCTCTCTGGCTCTCTCTATATCTTCACTCACTCTCTCTCTATATATACATCCTCACTCACTCTCTCTCTCTATATATCCTCACTCACTCTCTCTCTATATATATCCTCACTCTACCTCTCTCCACTCTCTCTGCCTCTCTCTATGTGCTCACACTACCTCGATTCTTACTGTGAAATGAAACAATGTTTAATAGTAGTGACAACAGGACTAGAATACAAATATTGTTAAGTGGTATTAATTTTGCATTAAATATAATAAAATATAATATACCAGTAATACATGACTTATGTGGTTTTAGTGTCATGGCAGTACTGTTGTCACTGAGAGTATGATGTGTTGTGTGTGTGTGTGTGTGTGTGTGTGTGTGGTGTGTGTGTGTGTGTGTGTGTGTGTGTGTGTGTGTGTGTGTGTGTGTGTTTGTGTGTGGTGTGTGGTGTGTGTGTGTTGTGTGTGTGTGTGTGTGTGTGTGTGTTGTGTGTGTGTGTGTGTGTGTGTGTGTGTGTGTGTGTGTGTGCGTGCTTGTGCGCATTGCACAGAGAAAAAAATAGAAATAATAGAAAATAATAGCACAAGGAATAAATTTACACAATGAATAACGATAACTTGGCTATATCCACAGTGGACCAGTACCGAGTCGATGTGCATGGGTACGAGGAAATTGAGTTAGATATTTACATATAGGTAGGGATAAAATGACTAGTCAACATGATAGATAATAAACAGTAGCAGCAGCGTATGTGATGAGTCAAAAGAGTCAGTGCAAAATGGGTCCGGGTTGCTATTCGTTAACAATTTAACTAACTATTTAGAAGTCTTATGGCTTGGGTGTAGAAGCTGTTTAGGGTCCGGTTGGTTCCAGACTTAGTGCATTAGTACTGCTTGCCATGTGGTAGCAGAGAGAACAATCTGTGACTTGGGTGACTTTGCCAATTCTGAGGGCCTTCCTCTGACACCGGCTGGTATAGAGGTCCTGGATGGCGGGGAGCTCGGCACCTGTGATGTACTGGGCCGTACACACTACCCTCTGAAGCGCCTTGCGGTTGGATGCCAAGCAGATGCCATACCAAGCGGTGATGCAGCAAGTCAAGATGCTCTCAATGGTGCAGCTGTAGAATGTCTTGAGGATCTGAGGGCCCATGCCGAATCTTTTCAGCCTCCTGAGGGGGAAGAGGCATTGTTGTGCCCTCTTCACGACGGTGTTGCTGTGTGTGGACCATGATAATTCCTTAGCGATGTGGACACTGAGGAACTTGAAGCTCTCGACCAATAGAGGGTATTTAGCCCATCTTGTAGGCTCACATCACTGGACAGCTCGCGACTGGGTTTCCCTTTGTAATCCGTGATAGTTTACAAGCCCTGRCACATCCGACAAGCGTCAGAGCCAGTGTAGTAGGATTCGATCTTGGTCCTGTATGGACATTTTGCCTGTTTGATGGTTCGTCGGAGGGCGTAGCGGGATTTCTTATAAGCGTCCGGATTAGAGTCCCGCTCCTTGAAAGCGGCAGCTCTAGCTTTTAGCTCAGTGCGAATGTTGCCTGTAATCCATGGCTTCTGGTTGGGATATGTACTTACGTTCACTGTGGGGACGATGTCGTCAATGCACTTAATAATGATGCTGGTGACTGATGTGGTGTACTCCTCAATGCCATCGGATGAATCCCGGAACATATTCCAGTCTGTGCTAGTGAAATAATCCTGTAGTTTAGCATCCACTTCATCGGACCACTTCCTTATTGAGCGCGTCACTGGTACTTCCTGTTTGAGTTTTTGCTTGTAAGCAGGAATCAGGAGGAAAGAGTTATTGTCAGATTTGCCAAAGGGAGGGCGAGGAAGAGCTTTGTGTCTCTGTATGTGGAGTAAAAGGTGATGAAGAGTTTTTCCCCCTCTACTTGCACAGGTGACATGCTGGTAGAAATGAGTTCAAACGGATTTCAGTTTTCCTGCAGTAAAGTCACTGGCCATTAGGAGCGCCGCCTCCGGATGAGCATTTTCTTGTTTTCTTATGGCCCTATACAGCTTGTTGAGCATGGTCTTAGTGTGTGTGTGTGTGTGTGCGTGCCTGCTTCCATGTGTAACTGTGTGGGTGTTTTACGTCACTCACATGGCACTCGTGTCCCTCCCTCAGGTTGTATGTGAGGTCCAGCTGGATGTCTTGGACAAAGCGGCTGGTGTACTCTGGGTAGAGGTCCAGTACCTCATACAGACCACTCAGGTTGATACACTGCAGGTCACAGTAGGTTAGGGCCTTCACATCTGCATTGGTCTTTATCACCCGGTCATCTATAGACATGTTGGCCCCGATCAGGTCACCCTTACCTGGGGAGGGAGAGGGAGTGGTGGAGGTTTCAGACAGAGAGTTCTAAACATAGAAATATAATTTCTAGAATAAACAAAGCCCCCTACCATGTAATTTCTAGGGCTGTACTTCTGTGTCATGGAATGTTCTTAATACATGGCCATAAGTTGAAAACACAAAACAGAATCTGATCAGTCATAGATC
Organism: Salvelinus sp. IW2-2015; assembly: GCF_002910315.2. Lineage (NCBI taxonomy): Eukaryota > Metazoa > Chordata > Actinopteri > Salmoniformes > Salmonidae > Salvelinus > Salvelinus sp. IW2-2015. The sequence goes on along the minus strand of NC_036869.1, from coordinate 1,302,889 downwards.
ATAGTTAGAATACAACATATCATATGTTTCATGTCATAAAGTGACACTATCTTTCTGTTTACTCTGCCCTCATTTTCTTGTGTGTACTGTGTTGGATGTCTGATTAGATTTGATTAGGATCTCTTTTTTGGGGGGGTTGTGGGTTGTCAGAGATGGGCAGTATTTCTGTTACATGTGTTTGAAATATGTATTAAATTTACTTCAATTACTATTTTGTGGCCCCCTTTCACCCTGCATTGGTGTCAGAAGACTGATAGCCCTATGGTGTGATAAGAGTGTCTGCTAACTGAACTAAATACACTACAAGACCAAAAGTACGTGTTAGAAAGATAGCAGTGGTGTAAAGTACTTTTGGGGGGTATCTGTACTATACTCTACTATTTATATTTTTGGCTATTTTTACTTTTACTTCACTACATTCCGAAAAAAAAAAATGTATTTTTTACTCCATATATTTTCCCTGACACCCAAAATTAAATGTATTTTGACAGGAAAATTGTAAAAATTCACACACTTATCAAGAGAATATCCCTAGTCATCCCTATTGCATCTGATCTGGCAGACTCACTAAACATAAATGCTTCATTTGTAGATTATGTCTGAGTGTTGGAGTGTGCCCCTGGCTATCCGTCAATAAAAAAATAAAAAAATAGTTTGCTTAATATAAGGAAAATAAGGAGTTTGAAATGATTTATACTGTTACTTTTGATACTTTAGTACATTTTAGCAATTCCATTTACTTTTGATACTTAAGTATTTTTTTTAAACCACTTTTAAACCACTTTTACACTTTTACTCAAGTAGTATTTTACTGGGTGACGTTTACTTTTGAGTAATTTTCTATTAAGGTATCTTTCCATTTACTCAAGTATGACAATTTAGTTCTTTTTCCACCACTGATAGATAGTTAGTTAGTTCGATAGTTGGTTAGTTCGATAGATAATTAGATAGATAGTTGGTTAGTTCGATAGTAAGTTACATAGATAGTTGGTTAGTTCGATAGTTGGTTAGTTGGTTAGTTCGAAAGTTGGTTAGTTCGATAGTTGGTTAGTTGGTTAGTTCGATAGATAGTTGTTAGTTGGATTAGTTGGATAGTTGGTGTGTCGACAGTTGGGTAGTTGGTTGGTTAGTTTGATAGATAGTTGGTTAGTTTGTTAGTTCGACAGCTAGTTGGTTAGTTCGACAGATAGTTGGTCAGTTCGACAGAGTTAGTTACATAGATAGTTGGTTAGTTCGATAGTTGGTTAGTGGTTAGTTCGAAAGTTGGTTAGTTCGATAGTTGGTTAGTTCAACAGTTGGTTAGTTCGATAGATAGTTGGTTAGTTCGACAGTTGGTTGGTTAGTTCGACAGTTGGTAGGTTAGTTTGACAGTTGGTTAGTTCAATAGTTAGTTGTTTAGTTCGACAGTTGGATAGTTGGTTAGTTCGACAGTTAGTTGGTTAGTTCGATAGTTGGTTATTTCGATAGATAGTTGGTTGGTTAGTACGAGCAGTTGTTGGTTAGTTCGACAGTGAGTTGATTTAGTTCCACAGTTGGTTGGTTAGTTCCACAATTGGTTGGTAGTTCCACAGTTGGTTAGTTCAATAGTTGGTTAGTTCAATAGTTGGTTAGTTAGTTCAATAGTTAGTTGGTTAGTTCGACAGTTGGATAGTTAGTTAGTTCGACAGTTAGTTGGTTATTTCGATAGATAGTGGTGGTTAGTTCGACAGTTGGCTGATTAGTTCGACAGTTAGTTGAGTTAGTTCGACAGTTGGTTGGTTAGTTCGACATTGTTGGTTAGACGACAGTTGGTTAAGATCGAGAGTTGGTTAGTTCAATAGTTGGTTAGTTAGTTCGACAGTTGGTTTAGTTGGTTAGTTCGACAGTTAGTTGGTTAGTTCGATAGTTGGTTATTTCGATAGATAGTTGGTTGGTTAGTTCGACAGTTGGTTGGTTAGTTCGACAGTTGGGTGGTTAGTTCGACAGTTGGTTATTTGACAGTTGGTTAGTTCAATAGTTAGTTAGTTCAATAGTTAGTTACATAGATAGTTGGTTAGTTCGATAGTTGGATAGTTTGTTAGTTCGACAGTTAGTTGGTTAGTTCGATAGTTGGTTAGTTCGATAGATAGTTGGTTAGTTTGGTTAGTTCGACAGTTAAGTTGGTTAGTATTGGACAGTTGGTTGGTTAGTTCGACAGTTGGTTAGTTAGTTTGACAGTTGGTTAGTTCGACAGTTGGTTAGTTCGACAGTTGGTTAGTTCAATAGTTGGTTAGTTCAACAGTTGGTTAGTTGGCTAGTTCGACAGTTGGTTAGTTGGTTAGTTTGATAGTTGGTTACATGGATAGTTGGTTAGTTTGATAGTTGGTTAGTTCGATAGATAGTTGGTTGGTTAGTTCGACAGTTGGTTAGTTTGACAGTTGGTTGGTTAGTTCGACAGTTGATTAGTTAGTTCGATAGTTGGTTAGTTCGATAGTTAGTTGGTTAGTTCGATAGTTAGTTGGTTAGTTCGATAGTTTGATAGTTAATTCGACAGTTGGTTAGTTCGATAGTTGGTTAGTTTGGTAGTTAGTTCGATAGTTGGTTAGTTTGATAGTAGGTTAGTTCCATAGTTGGTTAGTTCAATAGATAAAGTGTATTCGGAAAGTATTCAGATCCCTTCCCTTTTTTCACATTTGTGACCGGTTTCAGGAAACTTTTCCACATTTGTGACCGGTTTCAGGAAACTAGGCGTATGTCTCGGGTTACCACTTCATAGGAGAGCTGTTATTAAAATGCTTTTTTGGCAGAAATGCCTTCTCTAACATGTAAACTTTCATGTGCCTTAATAACAAACTTGTATGCAATCTGCAAATATGAATAAAAATGTTAAATTACGAGCCAAGTTTGTTTAGCCAAAGGAAAAAAAGGCAGCAACCTTCCCGCTAGCCATGATTGGCTGAGATAATGAGTGGGCTGGACATGCCGAGGGATGAGTTTGGATTGCTCTGCCATATAGCACGCTTCTGTCTATTTGAGCTGGTTAGTATGTCTAGGTAATCCTGTCTAATGCTGCTCTTCAAAAATCTATTCTGTATTACAACTGCATAAGTTTTGTTCTCCAATTACTGGTTTTTGAAATCAGTTGAATTTGAGTATGATAGCTAAAGAGATGGAGAAAACACCTGTCTACAAATTACATCTTCAAACTGAGGGCAACCATGGCATCCGACAGGAGACGCATCCAACCATGAATGGTGTATACGGGTAAGATAGTCTAGCTAGCTACATTCAGATATTACACGTTTCTAATTTTGACAGAAAGAGCCATTTGCTTAGCTAGCTATAGCCTAATGTTAGCTAGCTAACATTGAACCTGGTTGGTTAATTACCTGCAGATTCATGCAGGGTAGTAACGTCATGAGTTGGGATTATGCTTCATTGTTTACCTAGCTAGCTAGCTACAGGTCTTAACAAAAGACTTCACTATGCAAGTAACCATTTCAGGTGCATTCATAATTCAGTCTGGCAATCTACTTCGATTTCAGAGCACTCTCATCTGAGTGTGCCAGAGAGCGCAGAATAACTGATGAATTTGAATATGGCCGGTGTCAGTAAACGTCGTCAAAAAAGCGTAATAAATTATTTTTGCCAGCAGCWCAGCTGCTAGGGTAAGTAAAATGGTCAGAGTGGGGTGTTCTCTCATTATGTTTCTGGAAGTAGCTAGCAAGCTAGCCAATGTTAGCCAGTTAGCTTGGGTGCTTGATTGCCGTTGTGAGGTCAGAACGTTCGGATCAACCCTACTCATTGGCCAGAGCGTCCAGTGGGCGCTCTGAACTTGAAACGCTCTGAATTTACTAATGGACAATCTGACAGCACAGTTGCAGTCACCAATGGTCTGGATAACATAACTGCCTAACCAACTCTGTTAGGGCGAGTAAATGTTCAGTGAGCTGTTCTCTCTCACTTAGATGTCTGGAAGTAGCTAGCAAGTTAGCTTAGGTGCTTGACTGCTGTTGTTAGTACATTCGGATTAACCCTTAAAGAGATGGGTGGGGRTAAAGCTTAAGAGGGTGTGAACGATGCTGAATGGGTGTAGATAAAGAAGGGCTCTCCAATAGTAGTACCAAAACATCCAAAGGCCATTTTCTCAAAAGGGAGTTTACAAATTTAAAGCAAAAGCAAAATTACTAATGCAGTCAGATGTCTTTGTCGCCGTCTTGTCGTGTCCCATGTATATATATTTTTATATATTTTTTCTTCGCATATGTTTTTTATATTTTTCTAAACCTCAACTTCAAAATACTCTCCTGCAACCCGCCTCACCCAATGTGGTGCGGATCTGCTTTTTCTATAGTATTTTTCTTTACTTCTGAACTGGAACCCCAACAGAAGCTAGCCAGCTAACTAGKTACTGCCCGAGGGGGTCCTTCAACTGGCTACTACATCGCAACGTTCCCTCATCTGCTAGCCTGCTAGCCGCGGCCCGCTAGCTGTCTAGAGCATATCGAACTGTTAGCTGAATAGGTCCATCGGCCAATTTCTTGGGCCACTATACCTATTTTGCCAATTGGCCTGGTCCCCGTTTACTACACGGAGCCCTGCTTACCCATCACGACTGGACTACCAACGTAATCTGCCCGAGGTTTTTTTTTTTCAACAGGCCCTCCGTCGCGACGTCCCCTGAATGSCCATCTGCTAGCCTGCTATGCTGTCTAGAGCATATTAGACTGTTAGCTGAAGAGATCCATCGGCCAATTTCTTGGGCCACTATAACTATTTTGCCAATTGGACTGGACACCTTTACTACACGGAACCCTACTAATCCATCCCGACTGGACTACCGACGTAACAGCACGAGGAGGCTATAACAGACTTCTTCCATCGCGACGTCCCTCTAAGGCCCTTCTGCTAGCTTGCTAGCCCTGGCCCGCTAGCTGTCTGAATCGCCGTGTCTCCAGCCAGCCTAACTACTCACTGGACTCCTATGATCACTCGGCTACGCATACCTATCCCTAATGTCAATATGCCTTGTCCATTGCTGTTCTGGTTAGTGATTATTGTCTTATTTCACTGTAGAGCCTCTGCCCTGCTCAATATGCCTTAGCTAACCCTTTAGTTCCACCTCCCACACATGCAGTGATGTCACCTGGTTTAAATGATGTTTCTAGATACAATATCTCTCTCATCATCACTCACAATGCCTAGGTTTACCTCCACTGTATTCACATCCTACCATACCTTTGTGTAACGGTTTTCGTCGTCTGAAGAACAGGAATCGGACCAAAGCGCAGCGTGGTAAGTGTTCCTGCTTTTTATTTCAACTGAACACTAAATAACAAAATAACAAAGTGAATGAACGAAACCGAAACAGTCCTGTCAGGTGCAGAAACACAAAACAGAAAACAACCCACAAAAACCATGTGTCAAAAAGCTACCTAAGTATGGTTCTCAATCAGAGACAACGATAGACAGCTGCCTCTGATTGAGAACCACACCCGGCCAAACACAGAGAAATACAAAACATAGAAAATTAACATAGAATGCCCACCCAAATCACACCCTGACCAAACCAAAATAGAGACATAAAAAGCTCTCTACGGTCAGGGCGTGACACC
>NC_036869.1:1260289-1296877 GCF_002910315.2 Salvelinus sp. IW2-2015 | reverse complement strand
TTATTATTACTATTGGATAGAAAAACTCTCAAGTTTCTAAAAACTGTTTGAATTATATCTGTGAGTAAAACAGAACTCATTTGGCAGCAAACTTCCAGACAGGAAGTGACAAATCTGAAAACGATGCTCTGTTCCAGGGCCTGGCCTATTCAATTGCTTAATATTTTATGGATTTGCATGCACTGCAATACGCCTTCCACTAGATTCAACAGGCAGGTGGAAGGTGGAATGGGGTGTCTAGCTTGATCTGAGGTCGAACAAGAGCTCTTGGAATGACGTGACCAGAATTTCCTTTCTCTACCTAGGCGCGGGAAGGACATCAACATTGGCTTCTGAAAAGCGTTCGGTATACACGGTGGATGTCTCCGGCTCTGATTTTATTTGATAGATGTGATAAAACATCATAAAGTAGTTTTTTTCAAACGAGTTGTATCAGTTTATTCAACGTTTATTGCGACTTTTGGAATTTTCCTTTCTTTGCGTCAGGAGAAGATGGGCATGTTCGCGCCACATGGCTAGCTAAGGTTGCTAATTTGACAGGAGAGAAGGACATTCTAAAACCAAACAACTATTTATTTGGACAAAGGACTCCTTGTACAAGATTCTGATGCAAGCTCAGCAAAAGTAGGAACAATTTATGATGTTATTTCGTATTTCTGTGGAAAATGTTGACAGCGGGCGCTCTCTGCTATAACGTAACTGTTTGTTATGGTAAAGTTATTTTAAAAAATCTAACACAGCGGTTGCATTAAGAACTAGTGTATTTTCATTTGCTGTCCAACATGTATTTTTTAGTAAAGTTTATGATGAGTTCTTTGGTCAGATTAGGGGAGTGTCCAAAATATCTCCGGACAATTGGTGAATCGATGCTACATATTCACAATGTATAACCACGGTTTGCAGCTCAAAATATGCACATTTTCGAACAAAACATAAGTGTATTGTATAACCTGATGTTATAGGACTGTCATCTGATGAAGTTGGTCAAGGTTAGTGATTAATTTTATATATTTTCCTGGTTTTTGCGATCGCTACCTTTTGCTGCTGATTAATGCATTTGTGTGGTTGGCTATTGTGGTAAGCTAATATAATGCTATATATGTGTTTTCGCTGTAAAACACTTAAAAAATCTGAAATATTGGCTGGATTCACAAGATGTTTTATCTTTCATTTGCTGTACACCATGTATTTTTCATAAATGTTTTATGATGAGTATTTAGGTATTTCACGTTGCTCTCTGTAATTATTCTGGCTGCTTTGGTGATATTTTTGATGGTAGCTGCAATGTAAAACTATGATTTATACTTCAAATATGCACATTTTCGAACAAAACATACATTTATTGTATAACATGTTATAAGACTGTCATCTGATGAAGTTGTTTCTTGGTTAGTGACTAATTATATCTCTATTTGGTCGGTTTTGTGATAGCTACCTATGCGGTAGAAAAATTGTGAAAATATGCGGTTGAGTCTTTTGCTATTGTGGTTAGCTAATAGAAATACATATGGATGCCTAGTTATGGATGCCTAGTTATTCTTTAAAAGTGCCTTTAAAAGTGCCTTAAATAAGCATGCCACATTCAAAACAATTTGAACCAGGAACAGATATAGCCCTTGGTTCACTCCAGACTTGACTGCCCTTGACCAGCACAAAAACATCCTGTGGCGTACTGCATTAGCATCGAATATCCCCCATGATATGCAACTTTTCAGGGAAGTTAAGAACCAATATACACAGGCAGGTAGGAAAGCTAAGGCTAGCTTTTTCAAACATAAATTTTCATCCTGTAGCACAAACTCAAAAAAGTTTTGGGACACTGTAAAGTCCATGGAGAATAAGAGCACCTCCTCCCAGCTGCCCACTGCACTGAGGCTAGGAAACACTTTCACTACTGATAAATCCGCTATAATTGAGAATTTCAATAAGCATTTTTCTACGGCTGGCCATGCTTTCCACCTGGCTACCCCTACCCCGGTCAACAGTCCTGCACCCCCCACAGCAACTCGCCCAAGCCTCCCCCATTTCTCCTTCACCCAAATCCAGATAGCTGATGTTCAGAAAGAGCTGCAAAATCTGGATCCCTACAAATCAGACAGGCTAGACAATCTGGACCCTCTCTTTCAAAAGTTATCTGCCGAAATTGTTGCAACCTTATTACTAGCCTGTTCAACCTCTCTTTCGTATTGTCCGAGATTCCCAAAGATTGGAAAGCTGCCGCAGTCATCCCCCTCTAGACCCAAACTGCTACAGACCTATATCTATCCTACCCTGCCTTTCTAAGGTCTTCGAAAGCCAAGTTAACAAACAGATCACCGACCATTTCGAATCCCACCGTACCTTCTCCGCTATGCAATCTGGTTTCAGAGCTGGTCATGGGTGCACCTCAGCCACGCTCAAGGTCCTAAACGATATCATTACCGCCATCGATAAGAGACAATACTGTGCAGCCGTATTCATCGATCTGGCCAAGGCTTTCGACTCTGTCAATCACCACACTCTTATCGGCAGACTCAAGAGCCTTGGTTTCTCAAATGACTGCCTTGCCTGGTTCACCAACAACTTCTCTGATAGAGTTCAGTGTGTCAAATGGGAGGGCCTGTTGTCCGGACCTCTGGCAGTCTCTATGGGGGTGCCACAGGGTTCAATTCTCGGGCCGACTCTCTTCTTTGTATACATCAATGATGTTGCTCTTGCTGCTGGTGATTCTCTGATCCACCTCTACGCAGATGACACCATTCTGTATACTTCTGGCCCTTCTTTGTGTAACAGTATAACTTTAGTCCGTCCCCTCGCCCCAACCCGGGCGCGAACCAGGGACCCTCTGCACACATCAACAACAGTCACCTACGAAGCATCGTTACCCATCGCTCCACAAAAGCCACGGCCCTTGCAGAGCAAGGGGAACCACTACTTCAAGCTCTCAAAGCGAGTGACGTCACTGATTGAAACGCTATTAGCGCGCACCACCGCTAACTAGCTAGCCATTTCACATCGGTTACATTTGGACACTGTGTTAAAATTCTTTATGCTAGGGGGCAGTATTTTGAAGTTGGATGACAAACGTGCCCAAAGTAAACTGCCTGTTACTCAGGCCTAGAAGCTAGGATTATTATACCTTTATTTCAACAAGGAACACAGACTATTTTACAGCTGGGCCCTGCGTATACATGTTCACACATACAGTTTAGGTACAATGATTAAGAAACTACAAAAGACAAACAAAACGATCACAGATAACACAAAAAAATACCGCAACAGATTACATTTACACATAGGTTATTCCCCTAACAGCACAAGAACTTGCATTACCCGAAACAGTTACAAGCAATACAAAAATAAAAATCATCCAATAAATATTTAAAACGGGCAAGGGGGACAAGGATGGGCAAGGATATGCATACAATTGGTATATTTAGATAGAAATCACTCTGAAGTTTCTAAAACTGTTAAAATAATGTCTCTGAGTATAACAGAACTGATATGGCAGGCAAAAACCTGAYGAAAATCCATCCAGGAAATGGGATTGTTTTGATGTGAGTGGTTTTCCATTGAAAGCCTATTGACTATATAAGGTTTAGCGCCAAGATTGCAGTTCCTATGGCTTCCACTAGATGTTAATATCTATATGAGTGAAGCAATTGATGTATTACGGATTGATTGTTTTGATTGTTGTTATGAACTAAAGATGTTGACACTATTATAAGCATGCCATGGGTGAACTCTGACCTGGGGAGTGAAAATGATCCTAATCTATTTGATCTATAGGCATTGCCTTATAAATAGTGGAATCATGATGCTTGTTTTGGGACATGTTCATTGGGCACCAAGGGAATACATTTTATTTAACTAGGAGTCACTACCTGGATTTGTCCAACAAGATATGCTTATTTTAGTTTCTGGGATGGAAATAGTCATTTCCAACATACTATGCTGATCCATTGGAGTGTGATAGATAAATAAAGCTTATTTTATTAAACTCCATTGTTGCATGCACTGCATTATGCATTAAATATGTGCTTTTCACTGTCTATGGAAAGTGTGGCTTTGAATCTCATGCATTTTTTGTTTTTCTTCGTGGGTTCGTGCAGGTGACTGTGTATCATAACCTTCCCAGACAAATTGCTAGAGTGCTTAGAAAAATGTGTTGGGGATTGAAACAAGAGACAGTGCTGAGTTTCTTGGAATGAGGCTGAGTTAGTGTTGTGGAAGCTGGTCATGTGCAGGAACCCCATGCAATGAGTTATTGTTTTGTGATTTTTGGTTTATGTAGGATATATGCATTTTCTATGTGAATGAATGTTCTTAAATGTATTTTCTTTTAAGTTGAGAGGACTCTCAAAATGGGGGAGATGTCGTGGAAATTGCAAGATTATGTAATAATGCTTGTATTTCATTATAATGGTTGTTTTATTCGACAGAATAGAGTGTTCTGTTAAAACCTCTTGACGCTAGGGGTCAGATTTTTTATATTTTTTAAATAACGTTCCCAAGGTAAACAGACTATTTCTCAGGTCCAGATCGTAGAATATGCATATCATTTACAGATTAGGATAGAAAACACTCCAAAGTTTCCAAACTGTCAAAATATTGTCTGTGAGTATAACAAAACTGATTCTGCAGGCGAAAACCCGAAAACCTCTTTTTTTTTAAATCTGTGTTTCCTTGCCCATCTTTCTTCCATTTTAAGGGGTATCAACCAGATTCCTTTTCCAATGGCTTCCCCAGGCTGTGACCAGGCTTTAGACATAGTTTCAGGCTTTTATTTTGAAAGATTAGCGAGATTTTTCAAAAGTAGTCAGGTGTCCTTTGATTAGTTCCTGCGCGCGAGAGGGGTAGCTCTCCATTTTCTTTCTCTCTTTTATTGAATAGGTTACGGTCCGGTTGAAATATTATCGATTATGTTTGTTAAAAACAACCTGAGGATTGATTATAAAAAACATTTGACATGTTTCTACGAACATTACGGATACTTTTTGGAATTTTCGTCAAACGGAACGAGGCTGTGGTTTTCTGAACATAACGCGCAACCCAAATGGCATTTTTTTGTTATAAAAGTAATATTTATTAAACAAAAATAACATTTATTGTGTAACTGGGGAGTTGTGAGTGCAAACATCGAAGATTATCAAAGGTAAGCGATTAATTTTATTGCTTTTCTGACTTTCGCGACCATGCTAATTTGGGGCTAGCTGTTCTAGCATTGATTGATACACTCACAAAGCTTGGATTGCTTTCGCTGCAAAGCATATTTTCAAAATCTGACACGATAGGTGGATTAACCTTTTGTCAATAGGGGGAGCTGTTAGCACTATTTTTTTTTTCTTACATTTCCAAATTAAACTGCCTCGTACTCAATTCTTGTCGTACAATATGCATATTATTATTACTATTGGATAGAAAACAATCTCTAGTTTCTAAAACCGTTTGAATTATGTCTGTGGGTGACCAGAACTCTTTCTACAGCGAAAATCATGACAGGACATGCGAAGGTCAGAAAACTAGGCTCTGTTCTCAGATCAGTTTAAAGCTCTGTGTGTGCCCTATGGGTCGAAATGAACTGCACCCGCCTTCCCCTGGATGTCAGTAACCAATGAGAAGTGGAATGGAGTCTCTACGTATTTCTCAGAGGTTATAAAAGGCCATGGAGTGACATGTCCGTTCTTTTGGACGCTCGTCAAGGCGCAAGAGAGGACATCAGAATGGCATGCTCAAAAGCTCTCGTTATCGGCATAAGATATATCCGTCTGTGATTTAATTCGATATAGGTGTTAGAAACATCATAACGAAGTTATTTTAAACCGATTTATATCAGTTTTATGCGATATATTGCTATTTTCAGAATTTTCGTAGTAGTAGCTTTGAGGATTTGGACATGTGTGTGCCACGTAGCTATTGTTAGCTGCTAGTTCCGAAGTTGAAGAGGACGTTTTACAACAAAGTAACGATTTCTTTTGGACAAAGGACAACTTGCCCAAGATTCTGATGGAAGCTCGTCCAAAAGTAAGAGCTATTTATGATTTTATTCCGTTTTTATGTGGAAAAATGTAAACGCATTTGTTGGCCATTATTGCGGCACTAGTCTGGCTGTACGCACACTGTATGTCTAGTAACGTTAATTTTAAAAATCTAACTCAGCGGTTGCATTAATAACTAATGCATCTTTCATTGCTGTCCAACCTGTATTTTTTTTTGTCAATCTAATCGATAAATAATCGTAAACTTAGGTGCCTTTCCAAGATGCGCGCGGCCAGAATGCATGCCATGTTTTGACTGATTACATTGCATAACCACGATTTGTGATGCTAAATATGCACATTTTCGAACAAACTCTATATGCATTGTGTAATATGATGTTACAGGACTGTCATCTGAAGAATTCTGAGAAGGTTGTGAAAAAATTAATATATTTTGGGTGGTGATAACGTTATCGCTCTTTTTGCCTTGAATCAATGCTGGGTGATGTTAGCTCATGTGGTATGCTAATATAACGATATATTGTGTTTTTCGCTGTAAAACACTTAGAAAATCTGAAATATTGTCTGGATTCACAAGATCTGTGTCTTTCAATTGCTGTACGCTGTGTATTTTTAAGAAATGTTTTATTGATGAGTAATTAGGTAATACACGTTGCTCTCTGTGTTATTCTAGTCGCTTTGGTGAGTTTTGTGATAGTGGCTGCAATGGTAAACTATGATTTATACCTGAAAAATCACATTTTTTCTAAAAAAAACATATGCTATATACCATAAATATGTTATCAGACTGTCATCTTATGAAGTTGTTTTCTTGGTTAGTGGCTATATATATCTTTATTTAGTCGAATTAGTGATAGCTACTGATGGAGTAAAAAACTGGTGGAGTAAAAAAAGTGGTGTCTTTTGCTAACGTGGTTAGCTAATAGATTTACATATTGTGTCTTCCCTGTAAAACATTTTAAAAATCAGAAATGATGGCTGGATTCACAAGAAGTGGTATTTTCATCTGGTGTCTTGGACTTGTGATTTAATGATATTTAGATGCTAGTATTTACTTGTGACGCTATGCTAGGCTATGCTAGTCAGCTTTTTTACTGTGGGGGGTGCTCCCGGATCCGGGTTTGGGAGGAACTAGAAGTTAACAACAAGCTAAGCTGTGTTTTGGTATATTTCACTTGTGATTGCATGATTATAAATATTTGTAGTAATATTTTGCGCCCTGCAATTCAGCGGTTGTTTAGGAAAATGATCCCGCTAAAGGGATCCGTAGCGCAGAGAAGTTAACAGTCTTTAGACATGGTTTCAGGCTTGTTTTTTGAAAAACAACAAAGAATAAGACCTTTTGGTAAGTGTAATCATGCAGTACTGGTTTGCTCTTCGTTCTTTTTCCTTTCAATTGAATACGCTATTGTCCGGTTGAAATATTATCGATTATTTAGATAATTGACAACCTGAGGATTAATTATAAACATCGTTTGACATGTTTCGACAAACTTTACCGGTACTTTTAGGATGTATTGGTCTGCATGTTTTGACCGCCTTTGAGCCAGTGGATTACTGAACAAAACGCGCCAACAAAACTGATTGCCAACAGAGGAAGATCTTCAAAGGTAAGTGATTTATTTTATCGCTATTTCTGACTTTCGTGACGCCTCTGCTTGGTTGGAAAATGTTTGTATGCTTTTGTAAGCGGGGCGCTGTCCTCAAATAATCTGATGGTATGCTTTCGCCGTAAAGCCGTTTTGAAATCTGACAAAGCGGCTGGATTAACAAGAAGTTTATCTTTTAGCCGATGTATAACACTTGTATTTTCATGAATGTTTATTATTACTATTTTTGTAATTTGAATTTGGCGCTCTGCAATTTTACCGGATGTTGTCGAGGTGGGTCGCTAGCGGCACGCCTAGCCCAAAGATGAACTAACCTCCAGACGAGCTTCAATGCCATACAACTCTCCTTCTGTGGCCTCCAACTGCTTTTAAATGCAAGTAAAACTAAATGCATGCTCTTCAACCGATCGCTGCCCGCACCCGCCCGCCCGTCCAGCATCACTACTCTGGACGGTTCTGACTTAGAATATGTGGACAACTACAAATACCTAGGTGTCTGGTTAGACTGTAAACTCTCCTTCCAGACTCACATTAAGCATCGCCAATCCAAAATTAAATCTAGAATCGGCTTCCTATTTCGCAACAAACATCCTTCACTCATGCTGCCAAACATACCCTCGTAAAACTGAGCATCCTTCCGGTCGTTTACAAAATAGCCTCCAACACTCTACTCAACACATTGGATGCAGTCTATCACAGTGCCATCCGTTTTTGTCACCAAAGCCCCATATACTACCCACCACTGCGACCTGTACGCTCTCGTTGGCGGGCCCTCGCATCATTCTCATCGCCAAACCCACTGGCTCCAGGTCATCTACAAGACCCTGCTAGGTAAAGTCCCCCCTTATCTCAACTCACTGGTCACCATAGCAGCACACACCCGTAGCACACGCTCCAGCAGGTATATTTCACTTGTCACCCCCAAAGCCAATTCCTCCTTTGGCCACCTTTCCTTCCAGTTCTCTGCTGCCAATGACTGGAACGAACTGAAAAAATCAATGAAGCTGGAGACTCATATTTCCCTCACTAACTTTAAGGACCAGCTGTCAATGCAGCTCACAGATCACTGCACCTGTACACAGCCCATCTGTAAATAGCCCATCCAACTACCTCATCCCCATACTGTATTTATTCATTTATCTTGCTCCTTTGCACCCCAGTATCTCTACCTGCACATTCATCTTCTGCACATCTATCACTCCAGTGTTTAATTGCTCTATTGCCTATTTATTGCCTTACCTCCCTTATCTTACCTTATTTGCACACAATGTATATATACTTTTTCTACTGTATTATTGACTGTATGTTTGTTTATTCCATGTGTAACTCTGTGTTGTTGTATGTGTCGAACTGCTTTGCTTTATCTCGGCCAGGTCGCAAGTTGTAAATGAGAACTTGTTCTCAACTAGCCTACCTGGTTAAATAAAGGTGAAATAAAATAAATAAATAAACATTCCCATTGTTCCTCAACTGTAGTGCATGAATACCATTTCGTAGCTCTGAGTCTCTACTTTTATCCAATGTAAAAAACAAAATCTAAAATGTTGCTACATAAGACCGATTTGAGCCGGTCGGTCACATTTTGTAACATTACAGCCATATTCTAAAATGGATTATAAAAAAGACAAAGACAAAGTGAAAACAGGTTTAGACATTTTTACACATTTATTCAAAATAAAAAACAGAAATTACTTATTTACATAACCTCTACAGGACCACCCCCCCCCCCCCCCCCGGGATGGTTGAGCTAACGTAGGCTAATGTGATTAGCATGAGGCTGTAAGTAACAAAATGTTTTAGATATGGGCAGAAAGCTTAAATTCTTGCTATTCTAACTGAACTGTCCAATTTACAGTAGCTATTACAGTGAAATAATACCATGTTATTGTTTGAGGAAAAGTGCACAATTATGAGCTTGAAAATGTATTAATAAACCAATTAGGCACATTTGGACGGTCTTAACACAACATTTTGAACAGATAATGCAATGGTTTATTGGTCTAATATTTTGCACGTACACTGCTGCCATCTAGTGGCCAGAAACTAAATTGCACCTGGGTGGAATAATACATTATGGGCTTTCTCTTGCATTTCAAAGATGATGGTAAAAAAAATATTTTAAAATGCATGTTTTTTTCTTTGTATTATCTTTTTCCAGATCTAATGTGTTATATTCTCCTACATTAATTTCACATTTCCACAAACTTCAAAGTGTTTTCTTTCAAATGGTATCAAGAATATGCATGTCTTTGCTTCAGGTCCTGAGCTATAGGCAGTTAGATTTGGGTATGTAATTTTAGGCTAAAATTTWAAAAAAGGGTTGGATATTAGACCCTTAGATGCATCCTGTTCCCATTGATCATCCTTGAGATGTTTCTGTCTATTTGACCTGGTCAGTATGTCTAGGAAATCCTGTCTAATGCTGCTTTTCAAAAAATGTATTGTGTATTACAACTGCATAAGTGTTGCTCTCCAATTTCTGAAGGACTGAGTTTTGAAATCAGTTGAATTTGAGTATGATAGCTAAAGAGATGGAGAAAACACCTGAGTCCGTATTACATCTTCAAACTAAGAGCAACCATGGCATCCGACAGGAGACGCATCCAACCATGAATGATGTATAAAGGTAAGATAGTCTAGCTAGCTAGCTAAATTTTCAGATATTACACGTTTCTAGTTAGATTTGGGTATGTCATTTTAGGCGAAGATTGAAAAAAGGGTTGGATCCTTACGAGTGTATTTAGACCCTCAGGTGCATCCTGTTTCCATTGATCATCCTTGAGATGTTTCTACAACTTGATTGCAGTCCACCTGTGGTAAATTCAATTGATTGGACATGATTTGGAAAGGCACACACCTTGGAAAGGCACATACCTGTCTATATAAAGGTCCCAGAGTTGACCGTGCCTGTCGGAGCAAAAACCAAGCCATGAGGTCGAGGAATTGTCCTTAGACCTCTGAGACAGGATTTTGTCGAGGCACAGATCTGGGGAAGGGTACCAAAACGTTTCTGCAGCATTGAAGGTCCCCAAGAACACAGTGGCCTCCATCATTCTTAAATGGAATAGGTTTGGAACCACAAAGACTCTTCCTAGAGCTAGCCGCCCGGCAAATCTGAGCAATTGGGGGAGAAGGGAAACCTGCTCCAGAGAGCTCAGGGCATCAGACTGGGGTGAAGGTTCACCTTCCAACAGGACAACGACCCTAAGCACACAGCCAAGACAACGCAGGAGTGGCTTTGGGACAAGTCTCTGAATGTCCTTGAGTGGCCAGAGCCCAACTTGAACCCGATAGAACATCTCTGGAGAGACCTGAAAATAGCTGTGCATTGACGCTCCCCATCCAACCTGACAGATCTTGAGAGGATCTGCAGAGAAGAATGGGAGAAACTCCCCAAGTACAGGTGTGCCAAGCTTGTAGCGTCATACCCAAGAAGGCTTAAGGCTGTCAGTGCATTCAACTAAGATAGATTAACAACAACATATCAACAACACAGTCATAGCAAGTACAATGTTAATGAGAATGCTGGTACTGTTCAGGCCAACTACAGTTGAAGTCAGAAGTTTACATACACCTTAGCCAAATACATTTAAACTCAGTTTTTCACAATTCCTGACATTTAATCCGAGTAAAAATTCCCTGTCTTAGGTCAGTTAGGATCACCACTTTATTTTATGAATGTGAAATGTCAGAATAATAGTAGATAGAATGATTTACTTCAGCTTTAAGTTCTTTCATCACATTCCCATTGGGTCAGAAGTTTACATACACAACAATTAGTATTTGGTAGCATTGCCTTAAATTCTAAACTTCTTTGGGATAGGGGGCGCTTTTTCACTTGTAAAAAAATCGTTCCCAAATTAAACTGCCTCTACTCAATTATTGCTCGTACAATATGCATATTATTATTACTATTGGATAGAACACACTCTCAAGTTTCTAAAACCGTTTGAATATATCTGTGAGTAAAACAGAACTAATTTTGCAGCAAACTTCTGTGAGGAAGTGAAAAATCTGAAATCGAGGCTCTGTCCAGGGCCTTCCTATTCATTTGCTTCAAATCTATGGATATAAATGCACTTCATACGCCTTCCACTAGATGTCAACAGGCAGTGAGAGGTGAAATGGGGTGTATAGCTTGATCTGAGGTCAAAAGAGAGCTCTTGGAATGACATGACCCCAATTTCCTTTGTTCAGCAAGGCCGGGAAGGAACTCTGGATTGCCTTCTGAAAAGCTTTCGTTATAGACGGCTAATATCTCCGGCTTTGATTTTATTTGATAAATGTGATAATATCATCGTAAAGTTTGTTTTTTCAATATAGTTTTTATCAGATTATTGAAAGTTTATTGGGAGTTTTGGCGTGTTCCGTTCTCTGCGTTTGGTGGATGAACAGCTTCGCGCCACTTGGCTAGCTTTGGTTGCTAATTCGACAGGAAAAAAGGACATTCTAAAACCAAACAACGATTGTTCTGGACAAAGGACCCCTTGTACAAGATTCTGATGGAAGCTCAGCAAAAGTAGGAACCATTTATGATGTTATTTCTATTTCTGTCGAAATGTTTAGTATTATTTTCCGCCCTGATTTTGGGCACTGTCTCGCTATAACGTAAGCTGTAGTCGTACTAAAGTTATTTTTAGAATTCTAACACGGCGATTGCATTAAGAACTAGTGTATCTTTCAGTCTATCCAACATGTATTTTTAGTAAAGTTTATGATGAGTTATTTGGTCAGATTAGGTGAGTGTCAGAATATATCCGGAGATTCTGGAAAAAAGTTGCTACGTTTTCACAATGTATAACCACGGAT
Source organism: Salvelinus sp. IW2-2015 (assembly GCF_002910315.2). Classification (NCBI taxonomy): domain Eukaryota; kingdom Metazoa; phylum Chordata; class Actinopteri; order Salmoniformes; family Salmonidae; genus Salvelinus; species Salvelinus sp. IW2-2015. Next base: position 1,284,480 of record NC_036869.1, on the reverse strand, counting down.
TTCAGCTCTAAATATGCACATTTTGAACAAACCATATATGTATTGTGAATATGATGTTATAGGACTGTCATCTGATGAAGATTGTGAAGTTTAGAATAAATGTATATCTTTTGCTGGTTTTTTCGCTATCGCTACCGTTGCGTTGAATGAATGCGTTGTGTGGCTGGCTACTGTAGTAACTAATATAATGCTAATTTGTGTTTTCGCTGTAAAACACTTAAAAAATCTGAAATATTGGCTGGATTCACAAGATGTTTGTCTCATTTGCTGTACACCATGTATTTTTCATAATGTTTATGATGAGTATATAGATATTTCACGTTGGTCTCTTTAATTGTTCTGCTGCTTCGGTGCTATTTGTGATTGTAGCTGCAATGGAAAACTAGATTTATACCTGAAATACCTGAGCTGGTGTAACAGAGTCAGGTTTGTAGGCCTCCTGCTCGCACACGCTTTTTTCAGTTCTGCCCACACATTTTCTATAGGCTTGAGGTCAGGGCTCCAATACCTTGACTTTGTTGTCCTTAAGCCATTTGCCACAACTTTGGAACTATGCTTGGTGTCATTGTCCATTTGGAAGACCCATTTGCGACCAAGCTTTAACTTCCTGACTGATGTCTTGAGATGTTGCTTCAATATATCCACATCATTCCCTTCCTCATGATAACATCTATTTTTGAAGTGCACCAGTCCCTCCTGCAGCAAAGCACCCCCACAACATGATGCTGCAATCCCCGTGCATCACGGTTGGGATGGTGTTCTTCGGCTTGCAAGCATCCCCCCTTTTTCCTCCAAACATAACGATGGTCATTATGGCCAAACAGTTCTATTTTTGCTTCATCAGACCAGAGGACATTTCTCCAAAATGTACGATCTTGCCCCATGTGCAGTTGAAACCTAATCTGGCTTTTTTAATTGCGGTTTGGAGCAGTGGCTTCTTCCTTGTGAGCAGCCTTTCAGGTTATGTCGATATAGGACTTGTTTTACTGTAAATATAGATACTTTTGTACCTGTTTCCTCCAGCATCTTCACAAGGTCCTTTGCTGTTGTTCTGGATTGATTGCACTTTTTGCACCAAAAGTACGTTCATCTCTAGGAACAGAACTCATCTCCTTCGTGAGCGGTATGACGGCTTCCGTGGTCCCATGGTGTTATACTTGCGTACTATTGTTTGTACATGACGAACGTGGTACCACCAGGCGTTTGGAAATTGCTCCCAAGGATGAACCAGACGTGTGAGGTCTACAATCATTTTTCTGAGGTCTTGGCTGATTTAATTTTGATGTTCCCATGATGTCAAGCAAAGAGGCACTGGGTTTGAAGGTAGGCCTTGAAATACATCCACAGGTACACCTCCAATTGACTCAAATGATGTCAATTAGCCTATCAAAAGCTTCTAAAGCCATGACATAATTTTCTGGAAATTTCCAAGCTGTTTTAAGGCACAATCAACGTAGTTTATGTAAACTTCTGACCCACTGGAATTGTGATACAGTGAAATAATCTGTCTGTAAACAATTGTGGAAAAATTACTTGTGTCATGCACAAAGTAGTGTCCTAACCGACTTGCCAAAACTATAGTATGTTAACAAGAAATTTGGTAGTGGTTGAAAAATGAATTTTAATGACTCCAACCTAAGTGTATGTAAACTTCTGACTTCAACTGTACTTACAATACATTTCTGTATTTAAAATAGAAAATACATGTATTTTAAATTAAATAAAGTCAAAATACAACTATTTTGTAGTTTTGATATATTGATCTTTATGGTATTTTGTAAATGTATTTTTCCCCATCCCTGGATGCGAGGGTTGGGGGGTACTAGTAGTAAACAGTGACTGCTCTAATTCCCTCTCTCTCCTCTCCTCTATTCACTCCTACCTACCTGATCTCTCTCCTCTCCTCTATTCACTCTTACCTACCTGATCTCTCTCCTCTCCTCCCTCCACTCCTACCTACCTGATCTCTCTCCCTCTCCTTCTCTTCACTCCTACCCACCTGATCACTCTCCTCTCCTCTATTCACTCCTCCTACCTGCATCACTCTCCTCTCCTCTTCACTCCTACCTACCTGATCTCCCTCCTCTCCCTCCCTCTATTCATCCCTACCTTACCTGATCCCTCTCTCCTCTCCTCTTCACTCCTACCTACCTGATCCCCTCTCCTCTCCTCTTCACTCCTACCTACCTGATCACTCTCCTCTCCTCTTCACTCCTACCTACCTGATCCCTCTCTCCTCCTTCTCTATTCACTCCTACCTACCTGATCTCTCTCCTCTATTCACTCCTACTACCTGATCCCTCTCTCCTCTTCTCTATCACTCCCTACCTACCTGATCTCTCTCCTCTCCTCTCCTCTCCTCTCCTCTCCTCTCCTCTCCCTTCCTCCCTCTCCCTCTCCTCTCCCTCCTCTCCTCTCCTCTCCTCTCCTCTCCTCTCCTCTCTCTTCCTCCCTCTCCTCTCCTCTTCACCCCCTACCTATACCCTTCCTCCTCCTCCTCCCTCTCCTCCTCCTTCCTTCCCTCTCCTCCCTCCTCCTCTCCTCTCCTCTCCTCTCCTCTCCTCTCCTCTCCTCTCCTCTCCTCTCCTCTCCTCTCCTCTATTCACTCCTACCTACCTGATCCCTCTCTCCTCTTCTCTATTCCATCCTACCTACCTGATCTCTTCCCTACTCCTCTATTCACTCCTACATCCCTCACTCCCTCTCTTTCTCATTTTTTCTAATTTCCTTTCCTCTCCTCTATCTATTCCTCCTCTTTCTTATATTGTTTTGGCTGTGAGAAGGTTTGTAAGGAGTTGGCGTGACTCTTCAGAGAGCTTTCACTGTTCCCAGACACTCAATGTCAGGCTGACCTTCTGCACAGTCAGCAGGAGAGCTCTGAAAGGGAGTGTTGTCCCTGTCCAATACTGTATGCACACATGACACAAAGAGACACACACACACACACACACTGTACACGTACAGAGCAGATGCAAACACAAACAAACAGACAAAGACTCAGTCATAGATACTTTACACAGCGACTCACACACAGTTAAACAAATACAGTCAGACACTTACTGTACAGAGCCACACACAGATAGAGAGTCAGAGATATTTTACCATATGAATAAGCAAAAGCTCACAAGCATACACACACACACACACACACACATTCACACCAACTGGGGGAAAAGGAGGAAGACAGAGAGACACATAAGTGGTTTGTCAAATGTTAATAAACAAATTGAAAATGAGAGTGTGAGAGAGAGACAGAGAGAGAGAGAGAAGGAGGAGAGAGGTCGGAGAGAGGAGAGCGAGAGAAAAGGAGAGAGAGAGAGGTCGGAGAGAAAAGGAGAGAGAGAGAGAGAAAAGGAGAGAGAAAAGGAGAGCGAGACAAAAGGTGAGAGAGAGAGAAAAGGAGAGCGAGAGAAGAGGAGATGGAGAGGGAGAGAGATAAAGGGAGATGGACAATAGGAGAGAGAGAGAATGGGCTCCTGAGTTCTGCAAAAATATAGAATTTACAGTTGGATAAACGTAGATAAACTTTAGTTTTTTCACAAGGACTTATACAGAATACCAACTTCAACATCAAAACCTTCAATCCAAATCACAATTCCATACCAAAAACCTTGATTTTGGACAAAATTACCTGAATGGACGATTACTACCAAGGCCTATCAAGAAAAAACTTCTAACAAACCAAAACCTGCAGAAGAAACACAGCGGAACCTGGTGTCACGTTGTCACATTCCTGACCTTATTTCCTTTGTTTAGCCTTGTTTAGTTGGTCAGGACGTGAGCTGGGTGGGCATTCTATGTTATGTGTTTCTATGTTGGGTTCATTGTATTAGCCTGATATGGTTCTCAATCAGGGGCAGGTGTTTTACGTTTCCTCTGATTGAGAACCATATTAAGGTAGGCTGTTCTCYCTGTTTGTGGYTGATTGTTGCTGTGTCTGTGTTTGTACGCCACACGGTACTGTTTCGTTCGTTTGTTCCTGTTCGTGCGTTCATGTTTTATATGTTCTCAAGTTCAGGTCTGTTCACGTCGTTTTGTTATTTTGTATTTTGTTTAAGTGTTCTTCATTACGTCGCTTAAAGAAATAAAATATGGATACATACCACGCATATTGGTCCGATCCTTGCTCCTCCTCAGACGAGGAGGATGACGAACGTTACACAGTCCTGTCCATAGACAGCCTGTATTTTCTATGGTAGGTCAGGGCGTGACTAGGGGTGTTTAGTCTAGTTTATTATTTCTATGTGGGGTTCTATGTTTATTTTTCTATGTTGGTGTTTGTGTATAATTRCCAATTAGAGGCAGCTGGTAATTGTTGTCTCTAATTGGGGATCATACTTAAGTTGCATTTTTTTCACCTGTGGGTTATGGTATATTGTTTATGTTTAGTTGCATGTTCGCACTGCATTGTCATCACTGTTTGTTTATTCTTTATTTTGTTTTGTATTAGCTTAAGTTTCACTTTCATTAAAATATGTGTAACTGGAAGTATGCTGCGCCTTGGTCCGACCATCATTATTACGAACATCGTGACACCTGGAAATTCCATCCAACACAAAACTGAGTGAGTAATGTTCAGACTGAACCTACTTCTGAAGCCAAAAAGTAAAAGACAATCTACAGGTAATTTTGTTATATAAAGCTACGTAAATAAGTATACTAAGCTAACAAGCTGCTAGGACAGAACAGACATGGCGGCAGCTTCAATTTGCACTGAACTGTGAAGTTGTAACGGGGTGAGTGACTGGTTGCCGGGAAGTCAGGCGCAGGAGAGCAGAGATGGGTGATAACAGGAGAACTTTAATATACACCCTGGCCCAAAGGCACAGCCGAGGCAGGCACAAAAGCACAACCACGGTAACATGAACCGGATTAAACAAAAAACAACAACCTAGGTTTGAAACAAACCTAGCGCAAACCAGCCTGTAGCGTAACACCCTACACAAGAAACAATTCCACACACAGACATGGGGGAAACAGAGGGGTAATATACATTTATTCTGTGATGAGAGAATGTGAACCGAGGTGTGCAGGAAACAAGACAAAACAAATGGAAATTAAAGGTTGAGCGGCGATGGCTAGAAGAAGTCACGTGTGACGTCGACCTCCGAACGGCGCCCGGACAAGGAGAGGGACAACTTCGGCGGAAATCGTGAGAGGTGTGAAAACCAATGAAGACTACCAATGGCAGGAGAGTTTCACCCCAAATGCAGAGGCTTTGAAGCCCCCATGGCTTCACCCTGTCCAGAGGTCATTACAGTACATACCCCATGGATATAAAAAAACACTACTAAGGAAATAAGTACAAAAAAAAGCTCTCTCAAGGGAACTCCACGAGACACTATTTGCTGACTGCTACAAGAGGGGAACGTAGAAACGTAATTTTCTACACAGACCATCGCGCTGGCATGGCACAGTGCTATAAGAGCACACTACCCCCATGTCAAGAGAGAGTATTGGCCCAGGGGGAGAACTCAGAATACTAGACATTGAGGAAATTGAAACAACCTCTGTCAAACGTGTGCAAGTCTGGGACAGTAACGGTGCAGGGCATCCTCATGCAGTTCCAGCATTTTATACGGATCAAAGAGAGAGCCCAAGAAAAGCTCTCTCTCTGTGACTACTCCCCCACCTGAGTGAGTCTGATCACATCTCTTCAAAACTGTCCTGCAGAAGAGGATAGTCCAACCCCCCCCCCCGATAGCCTCTGACAACCCCCCCCCCCCCCCCCCACACACACCATATTCACTGAGGACACACAAAAACCAGAGATTGTGCTCTCATTGACTCAAATGACAAATACATTCATACATACACTTATTACCAAACACAAAGTGGCTAAACTCTGGTGCCCAAACACTAGGCATGCCTGGAGCTGTTGTCCAGAGGACAGAACTAGGGTGCTCCGCAGAACAATCATTATTCACACATTGTCCACATGATTGACACCTTGATAGGCGAAGTTCTCTCAGGACAATGTGCGTGCACCTAATCCACCTGGAGGTGCACTATTTGAAAAGCAAACGATGTCTATCGCACTTGGTCCAATAACGCCACTAAGTCGCTATATTATCATCGTGCAGGTAAGTAACAGCAGTATGTTTGTATGTGTTCTCACTCATGCCGCATAATATACATCTGAGACGGCCTGCTGCCCTTAAAAAAAACATCTTATATGTATTAGAACCACTCGCAAACCTGGGACTTGAACACAATGCTAATAGACCAAGTCCACCTCTGACGAGCGCAGCGAAACTCCCCAACATTTTCTGGCACCAGGAAATCCTTCGAAACAGACGTACGTCGCTGAATCCACTTAGCGGGCCCCACGCATATTCGCATGAGTCTCCCCTTCTCCTCCAAGGTATGCTCCGCTCCCGCCCACATGCCCGCAAAGTATCCTCTAGATATGCAGCACGCATAGTAATCTCACCAGAGACTCGTAAGAAGCAGTAGCATCATCAGCCAACCCCTTCACTATTGCACCACCTGCCTAGAGACGCATCCTGTAACCTAAAAAGCACACTCTCTCAGAGGCTGACATGCTCTGATCCTCAACAACTCTTACTTGTATGGTTCGGGCATAAACCCACGCTCAAAAACAAGCCACTAGTACAATTTATAAGAATTACAAGTATAATATGTTAGCTATCTAACACCACCTGATTACTACATAGGTCTGATAGGATACAGTCTACCTTTTGGATTAAAGACGCAGGGAACCCAGACATCATCAATAGGGGCAATTGGGGAACTTAACAGACTACTATGCTCTCAGGTACAGAAGGAGATCGGTGGAAAGAAGGATTGACGCACCCATAGTTACTCAAGGTTCACCCAGACAGAGCTGGTTAGTCCCGATCCATCTCAAAATTTTCCAGTTTGTGTAATAGCGGAATGTCTTTCAGTCAGGCGCCTACTTGCCCCTTCACAAAGCCTATTGGTATAGACGCGCAAACCTAACAACTAGCATTTGAATTGTCTCAACAACAGTGAACATAATACAGAATTGGTCTTGGACGATTATATGCTAGTGGAAATGAGGTTGTCGTGAGAGAGCAAAGATGATCGCGGTTCACGTGGGGTCGGCTCCTGTCGATCCCACCCAGATCTAAGAAAATCCCATAAATTCATCTTGTGGATTGACACAACATTTTCTTTCCATCCCCATAGAGAGCGGGGGGAGGCAGAGCTTCAACATATGTTTTCCAGGCTCAGGGACATATACTGGTCTGTGGTGACCTAAAATCCAGAACTGAACAAGAACCCGACACCGTCAGCAGACAGCGGAACAAACGCCTACCTGGAGGTGACAGCATTCCATCCCCCATATGCCCCCTAGACACAACTACAACAACATAACCCKAAAAAATGGGTCACAACTCCTGCAGCTCTGTCGGACGCTGGGTATGTGCATAGTCAATGGTCGGCTTCGAGGGGACTCCTATGGTAGGTACACCTATAGCTCATCTCTTGGCAGTAGTACTGTAGACTACTTTATCACTGACCTCAACCCAGAGTCTCCTAAAGTGTTCACAAACAGTCCACGGACACCCCTATCTGATCACAGCAAAATCACACTACTTGAACAGAGCTATATTCAATCATGAGGCATCAAAGCCAAAGGAACTGAATAATATTAAGAAATGCTATAGATGGAAGGAAAATAGGAAGTCTACCAAAAACAATTAGGCAACAACAAATTCAATCCCTTCTAGACAATTTACTGGACAAAAGGTTTCACTGTAATAGTGAAGGTGTAAACTTGGCAGTAGAAAACCTAAACAATATTTTTGACCTCCCAATCAAATCTAAAAATGTCAAGCAGACAATGTAAGAAAATTAATAACAATGACAAATGATTTGATGAAGAATGTAAAAATATAGAAATTGAGAAACCTATCCAACCAAAAACATAGAGACCCAGAAAACCTGAGCCTACACCTTCACTTTGGTGAATCACTAAAACAATACAGAAATACACTACGGAAAAAGAAGGAACAGCAAGTCAGAAATCAGCTCAATGTATTTGAAGAGTCCATAGAATCTAACCAATTCTGGGAAAATTGGAAAACTCAAAACAAACAACAACACGAAGAGTTATCTATCCAAAATGGAGATGTATGGATAAACCACTTCTCCAATCTTTTTGGGTCTATAACAAWGAACAAACAGCAAAAACATATACATGATCAAATACAAATCTTAGAATCATAATATTAAAGACTACCAGAACCAACTGAATCCTCCAATTACATTGAATGAACTACAGGACAAAATAAAAACCCTCCAACCCAAAAAGGCCTGTGGGGTTGATGGTATCCTAAATTAAATGATCAAATATACAGACCACAAATTCCAATTGGCTATACTTAAACTCTTCAACATCATCCTCAGCTCTGGCACCCCAATATTTGGAACCAAGAACTGATCACAGCAATTCACAAAAGTGGATACAAATTTGACCCCAATAACTACAGGTGGATATGCGACAGGTAGCCTAGTGGTTAGAGCATTGGGSCTGTAACCAAAAGGTTGCTGGGTCGAGCCCCTGAGCTGAGAAGGTAAAAATATGTCGTTCTGCCCCTGAACAAGGCAGTTAACCCACTGTTCCCCGGTAGGCCGTCATTGTAAATAAGAATTTGTTCTTAACTGACTTGCCTAGTTAAAWAAAAAAATATGCATCAACAGCAACCTTGGGAAAATCTGCATTATCATTAACAGGAGACTTGTACATTTCCTTAAAGAAAACAATGTTCTGAGGAAATGCCAAATGGGCTTTTTACCAAATTACAAAAACAGACCACGTATTCACCCTGTACAGCCTAATTGACAAACAAACAAACCAAAACAAAGGCAAAGTCTTCTCATGCTTTGTTGATTTCAAAAAAGCCTTCGCCTCAATTTGGCATGAAGGCCTGCTATACAAATTGATGGAAAGTGGTGTTGTGTCACGTGTGCTCCCTCTCCGGCCTCTAGGTCACCAGGCTGCTCGTTAGGGCGCACACCTGTCACCAGCGTTACGCGCATAATGACACTCACCTGGACTCCATCACCTCCTTGATTACCTTCCCTTTATATGTCACTCCCTTTGGTTTCTTCCCCAGTCATCATTGTTGCTGTTTCATGTCGGTGCGCTGTTTGTGTTTCTAGTTTTGTTAATTTATTTATTAAATGTATTCACTCCCTGAACTTGCTTCCCGACTGTCAGCGTACATCGTTACATGTTTGGGGAAATACAACATTATAAAATCCATGTACACAAACAAGCGTGTGGTTAAAATTGGCCAAAAACACACATTTCTTTCCACAGGGCAACGGGGTGAGACAGGGATGCAGCTTTAGCTCCACCCTCTTCAACATATATCAACGAATTGGTGAGGGCACTAGAATAGTATGCAGCTCCCAGCCTCACCCTACTATCTGAAGTCAAATGTCTACTGTTTGCTGATGATCTGGTGCTTCTGTCCCCAACCAAGGAGGGCCTACAGCAGCACCTAGATCTTCTTCACAGATTCTGTCAGACTTGGGCCCTGACAGTAAATCTCAGTAAGACAAAAATAGTGGTGTTCCAAAAAAGGTCAAGTTGCCAGGATCACGAATACAAATTCCATTTAGACACCGTTACCCTAGATCACAAACTTGACATAGCTCGGCCTAAACATCAGCGCCACAGGTAACTTCCACATAGCTGTGAACAATCTGAGAGACAATCCAAGAAGGGCCTTCTATGCCATCAAAAGGAACATAAAATTCGACATACCAATTAGGATCTGGCTAAAAATACTTGAATCGGTTATAGAACCCATTGCCCTTTATGGTTGTGAGGTCTGGGGTCCGCTCACCAACCAAGAATTCACAAAATGGGACTGAGACTCTGTTGAGACTCTGTTGAGACTCTGCATGCAGAATTCTGCAAAACTATCCTCTGTGTACAACGTAAAACACCAAATAATGCATAGAGAGCAGAATTAGGCCAATACCCGCTAATTATCAAAATCCAGAAAAGAGCCAAATAAATTCTATAACCACCTAAAACGAAGCAATTCCCAAACCTTCCATAACAAAGCCATCACCTACAGAGAAATTAACCTGGAGAAGAGTCCCCTAAGCAAGCTGGTCCTGGGGCTCTGTTCACAAACACAAACAGACCCCACAGAGCCCCAGGACAGCAACACAATTAGACCCAACCAAATCATGAGAAAACAAAAGGATAATTACTTGACACATTGGAAATAATTAATACAGACTCAGTGAGCATAGCCTTGTTATTGAGAAAGGCCGCCGAAGGCAGACCTGGCTCTCAAGCGAAGAAAGGCTATGTGCACACTGCACACAAAATGAGGTGGAAACTGAGCTGCACTTCCTAACCTCCAGCCAAATGGATGACCATATTAGAGACACATATTCCCCTCAGATTTCACAGACCCACAAATTTCAAAARAAATCAAATGATCAACTCCCATATCTATTGGGTGAAATATCACAGTGTGCCATCACAGCAGAAAGATMTATTACCTGTTGCCACAAGAAAAGGGCAACCAGTGAAGAACAAACACCATTGTAAATATAACCCATATTSATGTTTATTTATTTTCCTTGTTGCACTTTAACTACGTGCACATCATTACAACACTGTATATAGACATAATGACATTTGAAATGTCTTTATTATTTTGGAACTTTTGTGAGTGTAATGTTTACTGTTCATTTTTATTGATAATTTCACTTTTGTTTATTATCTATTTCACTTGCTTTGGCAATGCAAACATATGTTCCCATGCCAATAAAGCTCCTTAAATTGAAGAGAGGAAAAATATAGAGAAGTGTAGATGGTCTTTCTGTCAGACGGCGTCATACAGCTGGAGGTCAGATACAGTAGCTGTCATAAAGAACAGGGGTATTCATGGTGAATGGAATGGATGGATAACTCATGGGAGTGACAGACGACAGAGGACTGTAGATTCCGCCCGACAATGGAAACTATGATCCACAGGTGGCCTGTTGGGATGGAATCAGACAAGTAGCATCACAAAGTGTTCCAACAATGGACTCGGATTCTCTGTCTGTCTGTCTGTCTGTCTGTCTGTCTGTCTGTCTGTCTGTCTGTCTGTCTGTCTGGCGTCTGTCTGTCGGCTGTCTGTCGTCTGTCTGTCGTCTGTCTGTCTGTCTGTGCTGTGTCTGTCTGTCGTCGTCTGCGTCGTTCTGCTGCTGTCTGTGTCTCTGTCTGTCTGTGCCTGCCTGCCTTGCCTGCCTCCTGTCATGTCGCCGCCCCCTCTCTGATGCGCCTGCCTGCCTGCCTGTCTCTGTCTGTCTGTCTGTCCCCGGCCTGCCTGCCTGCGTGTCTGCCTACCGTTCTGCCCGCCCGCCCGCCTGTCCCTCCCTCCCTCCCTCCATGTCTCACCCAGTATAGCCAGCACCATGCCGTCCTTCAGCACCTCCATGGACCCAGAGCAGACAAAGAAGATGGCCTGCAGGGCGTCCCCCTGGCGCAGCAGGTACTCCCCAGGGGCACAGAACGTTGTCTTGATGTGCAGGGACAGGGAGCGCAGGCACCCCCTGCTGGCCGAGGCAAACAGAGACAGCTCCAATATCTCCTTGTTCAGGTGCATGGTGATGTCAGAGCGCAGCTCATCTGGGAAGTCCTTCAACAACTGAGGGGAGGGGGGAGGTGGACAGAGAGCAAGAGGGAGGGGAGAGGGAGAAGTAGAGGGAAAGGAAGAGGAGAGGGGAAGGAGGAAAGAGGGAGAGATTGACAGCCATGGCAGTTGACTCTAAACTGTTGTCTTGGTCAGTTTTCTCTTGATTTTGTCATTTTTATTATTCACCTCAAGAGACTTCCTGGTTAAATAAAGGTTAAAAAAGGTCAGGTAAATAAATAAAAGTGATGATGTCACCAAACATCAGCATGTATCAGGCCACTTTGAATGAAGGCACTTTGGTGAAAATATTGCAAGTGTTTTTGCAGTAAGTTATGTTGGGCATAGCCTTGGGAAGTAGGGTGCTGAAGTTGCTGCAGCAGCCCCTGATAAATCACAACTTAAAAATAAGTTACATATATTTTAGTCATTTTAGTCAGAGCAATTTGGGTTAAGTGCCTTGCTCAAGGGCACCGATAGATTTTTCACCTAGTCGGCTCAGGGATTTGAACCAGCAACCTTTCGGTTACTAGCCCAATGCTCRTAACCATTACTCCTGTATGGCAAAGTGGAGAAAAATACTTTTCTGCAGAGTGGGGAGGAATATTTACAGATTGTATTGAATGGACAGAGGGGATCTGATCCTAGATTTTGAGACGCTTCATGAATACCGGCCCAGACCCTATATTGAGAACTCTGCCTCACACTATTGTTCCCATCACAAAGCACGAGCTACATTACTATCACAGTAATCAATCTCTCCAACATCTAATCATCCCTGACACACAATGTTTGTCAGTCTCTGTTAAAGCAAATAACAGAAAAGTGCTGAGCAGAAAAGATCAATGAGTCATCAGCCCACAGAGGCCCAATTTAATCAACAGGACTATCTATAATTCATACATCTGTGATTCATCTCCCTATCCTATATTAATGCTTTGCTCTGTCCTGTTATGTGTCTCACAGGCAAACATCTCCTGAGGCATGATTGGCCACTGTCTCTCACTCAGCTTCTGTCTCTATCTTTTTCTTGGTCTACCTACGAATCTATCTCTCTGTCTCAGTGAGTCTCAGTCACTCTCTCTCTCTCTCTCTTTCTCTCTCTCTCCACATTTTCAGCCAAGTCTCTTAATTGTCTACAGTCAAAGCCATCATCAAGCCCTTGATTGGTTGAATCACCTCGTTGGAGTCGATGCCGTTGTTGACAGACCATGTGGTCTGGAAGTACTCCAGCATGCGCTGTTTGAGGCCCTGGGGCAGGTGGTGGACTCGGATGAAGTCCTTCAGGTCCTTGGTGCGGGTGTGGTACTGGGACCAGCGAGAGTACATCCGCTGGATAATGGCCGTCACGTTACCAAACACCAGGGCGTGCATCAACGCTAGAGGGGGAGGYAGGGAAGCAGGGTTTTGGGGGGTTCAATTAGGATTTGCAGGGGCATGAAATTGGAAGATGGGGTGGGCATGATATTGGTTTGGGGTTAGAGTGTGGGAGTAAAATTGGGGTTGGGGGTTGTTTGGAGGGTTCAATTGGGAGTTGGATGGGCATGAGATTGAGAGGTGGGGCATGAGATTGAGCGAAGAGAAGAAAAAGATTTACTCGAGGCTAATAACTCAATTTCCCCTATATACTGTACACACTAGGTCTGACCTATACCAGACTCTATCTGGGCTGGCTAGCTCTTTGTTTTCATCTCATAAACACTGGGGGGAGACAGGGGAGATGAGGCGTGTGGGACACACACACACACCCCTTATGTCTCTATCCTCCCTGTGTGTGTGTGTGAGCGTGCGTGTGATTGCCCCCAGGCAGTCGGGGACATTTACCACATCCAGACTCATGAACATCCAGAGGGAGAACACTTGCCACTGTGACCTCATTTAAACCCTCTGCCCCAAAACCAGTTCACGTCTCTGGTTTGAACCAGATAAAACTGGTCCAAACCAACTGATCAACCACTTTAGTCTTTATCACAGTACAACTAGATGAAACCAGACATAACAAAAATGATGACCATCAACTAAATAGAACTATCTGCCTGGCGGTCACAGACCACTTTCTGAACAGTATTTTACATGCATGAATTGTGATGTGTGTATGTGTACGTGTGTGTGTCTCCCCTACCTCCGATGAGCATGGTGCAGATAGAGAAGATCTTCTCAGCGTCGGTGTTGGCCGACACGTTGCCGAAGCCCACGCTGGTCAGACTGGACAGGGTGAAGTAGAGAGAAGCGATGTAGACACTCCTCAGAGAAGGTCCGCTCAGCCCCGTCCCGTTCACTTCCCCCAGGGGGTCGTAGGGAGACTCTAGACGCTTCCCCAACTCATGGAGCCAGCCTGGAGACAGAGAGGAGGGAGGGAAAGATAGGCTTTGTTCCAATTCTCTACCCTTCTCCCGTACACTCCTTCTCATGATGTAGAAGAAGTGTAAGGAATGTGGTGGAAACTTCCTCCAGTCATTCTTGTGAGGCTTTGTCCTAAACGTCTCCCTATTCCCTACGTGGTTTACTTCTTTTCCCCACACCCTTGCACTAGCTATGTAAATACATATAGCATAATTGGAGCCCATAATTGGAGTCAACAATATAGCTTCTCTGAGCTGTCTCCACTGTATCCAGAGCCCTGGATGCCTAACATACAAACTGGAGTAATAGCAGGTAGAAACGGACTGGCCATAGGGCACTTTGGTAAAATGCCAGATGCGCTGGTCCATCCCATAGCAATCCAATCCATAGCAAGTACCTGAGAACCAAAACTGATCCTAGGTCAGGTTCTATCTGTGATGTGAGTGTTGAGACAGTCATCAGGCCCCTGAGACCTCCACCAGACACTGAAGAATGGTAATTGGATATACCTCTCTCACAGAGCTCCTGACACTGACGTGGGATCAGCGTTAGAATACCGTAATTGGGATACAGCACATTAATCCGGTAGCCCTGATATACTGACCTCAGATCATTTTATGACACTGAGGCTGAGTTAATTGGGGAAAAAGCATCAGCTTCTCATGGCCCCATCAATACTGACCCAGAATCAGTTTGGAGACGTCAGGTAGAGGTAATTGAGAACAGCGCCTGGCTCATCGATACTCACTGGGGATCAGCCCTAGACGCCTCATTATGTGTTGGATCTGGAGTAGTTCAGGGGAAGCTTGGGCCGATGACTAGTCATTACTGTGGGACTATGCTACTCTGTCAATCATAACCCCAGAAACAAATTAAAACAGGACATGGTTTTTCCCCAGTCACATTCAATTCCCCATGCATGAATATGTTATACCATGTGTAACGAAGGTCTCGCTAGAAATCACCCAAATCAATAAAATAATCAACACAACCATTAAAACTGCAGAGAGAGATGCTTGCTGGAAAGCTAATATAGGCTAGCCAAAAACAACCACATGATATGCTACGAAAACCAGCTGACACTACCAACCAAAAACACCCACTCACCAAATGTCAGCCCCACCCCTGAGCTCTAAGACAGAACTAGCTGCTCACCGATGCGATGCCCACCATACCCCTGATCCATTCTCTGACATGTTCACCCCTCAGATGCTCACCCCTCACCCTCCCACCTCTCTTCCTGACCTCTACTTTCCCCATCTCTGAACCCCCCTCCTCCCCCCTCCAAGTCAGAACAAGCTGCTCGCTGATGTGATGCCCCAAATCCCTGATCAGACAGAAGTAGCCACTCCCACCACTCACCGATGTCCCAGGAGTAGGCGTTGGCCTCCATCTCCTTCTTGCCGATGACGTACCAGATGCAGGCCATCCAGTGGGCCAGCAGGGCGAACATGGACATGAGCAGGGTGAGCACCACAGTGCTGTGCTGGGAGTACCGGTCCATCTTCTGGAGCAGACGCAGCAGCCGGAGCAGACGCACTGTCTTCAACAGGTGGACTACTGATACCTGGGTGGGGAATGAATGACAGGTGTGGTTCTATTACAGTGATAGCAGATGAGGTACAGAGGGGAGCAAGTGGCAAGAGTCTTCATCATCATTATGATCCTCCTCCTCCTCAGCTGACTGGCACATTTTTGTACTTAAAAGATGCATTTAAGAACCGTCTGCTTCTTGCTCAATGTGACCTGCATGACTGCATTATGGAAATGGCAGAGAGGTCGTAGTGAGGATCTGGCATTCACCTGGCATTACCATCGCCTGGCATCACCATCGCCTGGCATCACCATGGCCTGGCATCACCACCATCTGGCATCACCCATAACTGGCATCCTCATCATCTGGCATCACAAAAAACCTGGCATCACCACCATCTGGCATCACCACCATCTGGCATCCCCACCATCTGGCATCACCATTACCTGGCATCACCACTACCTGGCATCACCACTACCTGGCATCATCATTACCTGGCATCACCACTACCTGGCATCACCAATACTTGGCATCACCACCATCTGACATCACCTGTTATCAGCATCATCAAACCATTATCTAACTCAGTTTAGGAGCCTAAGATGGTTATCTATTGAAGGAGTCCTGTTCTATGGATATGACAATGTCCTCCTGTACTTTGTGTAAAGGCATATATGGCTGCCTTAACACAGGCAGCCCAATTCTGATATTTTTTCCACCAGTTGTTCTTTTGACCAATCACATCAGATCTTTTCACATCAGACCTTTTTAAGAGCTGATCTGATTGGTCCCAAAACCAATTAATGAAAGAAATATCAGAATTGTTCTGCCTCTGTAAATGCCTGTGTAAAGTGTAACCCAAGTACAGTTGAAGTCGGAAGTTTACATACATCTTAGCCAAATACATTTCAACTCAGTTTTAAACAAATCCTGACATGTAATCCTAGTAATCATTTAATCCTCTGTCTTAGGTCAGTTAGGATCACCACTTTATTTTAAGAATGTGAAATGTCAGAATAATAGTAGAGTGATATATTTCAGCTTTTTTATTTTTCATCACATTCCCAGTGGGTCAGAAGTTTACATACACTCAATTAGTATTTGGTAGCATTGCTTTTAAATTGTTTAACTTGAGTCAAACGTTTCGGGTTGCCTTCCACAAGCTTCCCACAATAATTTGGGTGAATTTTTGCCCAGTCCTCCTGACAGCTGGTGTAACTGAGTCAGGTTTGTAGGCCTCCTTGCTCGCACACACTTTTTCAGTTCTGCTCATGTAAGGCGTGCGTACTGGTCGTAGAGAAGTCAGCCGCAGGAGAGCAAAGACTGTGTTACACCGGCGCAGTTTAATGATAAAAATCACTGTGAACAAAAACAATATATACAATGGGACAAAAACCCCAGACACTTACAATAAACAATACCGGACAATGACATGTGGGGAACAGAGGGTTAAATACACAACATGGAATTGATGGAATTGAAACCAGGTGTGTGGGAAGACAAGACAAAACAAATGGAAAATGAAAGGTGGATTGGCGATGGCTAGAAGACCGGTGACGTCGACCGCCGAACGTCGCCCGAACAAGGAGAGGGACCGACTTGTGACAGTACCCCCCCCCCCCTTGACGGGGGCCGCGCATCGACACCGGCCTCGGGAATGACCTGGAGGGCGAGGCGCAGGGCGATCGGTGGAACTCCTGCAGCATTAAAGGGTCCAAAACGTCCTCGACCGGAACCCAGCACCTTTCCTCTGGACCATACCCCTCCCACTCCATGAGATACTGAAGGCCCCTTGCCCGACGCCTCAAATCCAGTATGGAGAGAACGGAGTACGCCGAACCTCCCGCACCTCAGACTCCTGGAGCGGGCCAGCCACCACCGGCCACCACCGGCCTGAGGAGAGACACATGGAACGAGGGGATAATACGGTAATTGGGGAAGCTGTAACCTATAACAAACCTCGTTCACTCTCCTCAGGACACAAACCGCGGACCCAGCTTCCGGCAGGGCATGCGGAGAGGCAGGTTTCAGGTCGAGAGCCAGACCCGGTCCCCCGGTGAGAACACCGGGGCCTCACTGCGGTGGTGGTCTGCGTTCTCCTTTTGGCGCTGCACGGCCCGCTGAAGGAACACACGGACAGCTTCCCATGTCTCCTCCGCACACCTGAACCAGTCGTCCACCGCAGGAGCCTCGGTCTGACTCTGATGCCAAGGTGCCAGAACCGCCTGGTACCCCAGCARGCACTGGAAGGGAGAGYGGTTAGTGGAGGAGTGGCGAAGCGAGTTCTGTGCCATCTCGGCCCAGGGCACGAACGCCACCCACTCCCCCGGCCGGTCCTGGCAATAGGACCGCAGAAACCTGCCCACATCCTGGTTTACTCTCTCCACCTGCCCATTATTCTCGGGGTGAAACCCTGAAGAAAGGCTGATCGAGACCCCCAGACATTCCATGAACGCCTTCCAGACCCTAGACGTGAATTCTGGACCTCGATCAGACACTATATCCTCAAGCACCCCGTAGTGCTGGAAGACGTGCGTAAACAAGGCCTCCYTAGTCTGTAGGGCTGTAAGGAGACCGGGCAGAGGGAGGAGATGACAGGACTTCGAGAACCGATCCACAACGACCAGGATCGCGGTGTTACCCTGTGAGGGGGGAGATCGGTTAGAAAATCCACCGACAGGTGCGACCAAGGCAGTTGTGGAACGGGTAAAGGTTGTAGCTTCCCTCTGGGCAGGTGCCTAGGAGCCTTACACTGGGCGCACACCGAGCAGGAGGAAACATAAACCCTCACGTCCTTAGCCAAGGTAGGCCACCAGTAGCTCCCGCTCAAACAGCACACTTTCCGACCGATCCTAGGATGACCAGAGGAGGGTGACGTGTGGGCCCAATAGATCAACTGGTCACGAACAGCAGATGGGACGAACAGATGCCCAGCGGGACACTGGACGGGAGCGGGCTCTGCACGTAACGCCTGCTCAAAGTTCCGCATCCAGCTCCCACACAACCTGCGCCACCAGGCAGGAGGCGGGGAGTATGGGAGTGGGATCCATGGGCCGCTCCTCTGTGTCAGACAGCCGGGACAATGCGTCTGCCTTCACGTTCTGGGAGCCTGGCCTGTAGAAAAGGGTAAACACAAAATGGGTGAAAAACATGGCCCAACTTGCCTGGCGAGGGTTTAATCTCCTCGCTGCCCGGATGTACTCCAGATTGTGGTGGTCAGTTCAGATGAGGAAAGGGTGTTTAGCCACCTCAAGCCAATGTCTCCACGCCTTCAAYGCCTTGACGACAGCCAACAGCTCATGGTCCCCCACATCATAGTTTCGCTCCGCCGYGCTGAGCTTCTTCGAGAAGAAGGCACAGGGGCGGAGCTTCGGTGGCGTACCCGAGCGCTGAGAGAGCACAGCTCCTATCCCAGCCTCGGACGCCTCCACCTCCACTATGAACGCCAAAGAGGGATCCGGATGGGCCAGCACGGGAGCCGAGGTAAACAGAGCCCTCAGGTGACCAAAAGCCCTGTCCGCCTCAGCCGACCACTGCAAACGCACCGGGCCCCCCTTCAGTAGTGAGGTAATGGGAGCCGCTACCTGACCAAAACCCCGGATAAACCTCCGGTAGTAGTTGGCAAACACTAAGAACCGCTGCACCTCCTTTACCGTGGTGGGAGTTGGCCAATAACGCACGGCAGAAATGCGGTCACTCTCCATCTCCACCCCTGAGGTGGAAATGCAGTACCCTAGGAAGGAGACGGACTGCTGAAAGAACAGGCACTTCTCAGCCTCGACGTACAGGTCATGCTCCAACAGGCGACCAAGCACCCTGCCCACCAGGGACACATGCTCAGCGCGTGTAGCGGAGTATATCAGAATGTCATCGATATACACCACTACACCCTGCCCGTGCAGGTCCCTGAAAATCTCGTCTACAAAGGCCTGGAAGACTGATGGCGCATTCATCAACGCATACGGCATGACGAGGTACTCATAGTGCCCTGAGGTGGAACAGAAAGCCGTCTTCCACTCATCTCCCTCCCGGATACGCACCAGGTTGTAAGCGCTCCTGAGATCTAGTTTGGTGAAGAGGTGCGCCCCGTGCATTGACTCAATCACTGTGGCTATGAGCGGTAGTGGGTAACTATACCTCACAGTAATCTGGTTCAGACCCCGATAGTCAATACACGGGCACAGACCTCCCTCCTTCTTCTTCACAAAAAAGAAACTCGAGGAGGCAGGTGAAGTGGATGACCGAATGTACCTCTGACGCAGGGATTCGGAGACATATGTTTCCATAGCCTGTCTCCGCCTGTGAGAGGGGATACACGTGACTCCTGGGAAGTGCAGCATCTACCAGGAGATCTATTGTGCAATCGCCCCGTCGATGTGGTGGTAATTGAGTCGCCTTCTTTTTGGAGAAGGCGAGAGCCAAATCGGCATATTCAGGGGGAATACGCATGATGGAGACCTGGTCTGGACTTTCCACCATATTAGCACCAATGGAAACCCCTAAACACCTCCCCGAGCACTCTCGCGACCACCCCGTGAGAGCCCTCTGTGGCCAAGAAACAGTGGGCTCATGACAAACTAACCAGGGTAGACCTAGCACCACGGGAAACGCAGGAGAGTCAATTAGGAAGAGACTAATTCTCTCCTTGTGACCCCCCTGCGTCACCATGCCCAGAGGAGCGGTGGCCTCCCTGATCAACCCTGACCCTAATGGTCGACTATCTAAGGCGTGAACGGGGAAGGGCACAGCCATGGGAACAATGGGGATCCCTAAACTATGGGCGAACGATTTTTCTATAAATTTCCCAGCCGCGACTGAATCGACGAGCGCCTTATGCTGGGAATGCGGGGAAAACTCAGGGAAAGTGTCATACACAAACATATGTGCAACAGAGGGCTCTGAGTGAGAATGGTACCGGTTCACCTGGGGTGGCAGCCAGAGCGCCCTGCCTGCCTCGATACCCAGAGGAACCAACCCTGTACCGACCGGCAGTGTGACCTCTGTGGCCACAGATGGTGCACGAGCTGGAACCCCTCCGGTCTCCCTGCGCACCGCCCCTCCCAGCTCCATGGGTATTGGAGAGGGGGTGCAAGGGGATGGAACCAACAAACCCTGATCTGAACGTCCGCGGGTAGCCAACAGGTTATCCAGCCGGATGGACAGGTCCACCAGCTGGTCAAACGTGGAGGTGGTGACTCTGCAGGCCAACTCCTGACGGACGTCCTCGCGCAGACTGCAACYATAATGGTCGATCAAGGCCCTGTCGTTCCATCCCGCGCCGGCAGCCAGGGTCCGAAACTCCAGGGCGAACTCCTGGACGCTCCTCGTCCCCTGCCCTCAAGAATGGAAGAGGCGCTCCCCACCGCTCTACCCTCGGCAGGTGGTCGAAGACTGCCCGGAAACGGCAGGTGAAGTCCTCAAACTGGTCAACGCCACATCTCCTCTCTCCACACGGCGTTGGCCCACTCCAGGGCTTTCCCTGTGAGGCACGAGACGAGGGCGGACACCCTCTCACGGCCCGAAGGAGCCGGGTGGACGGTTGCCAGGTATAGGTCCAGTTGTAATAGGAACCCCTGGCATTCGCAGCCGTCCCATCATATTCCTGGGGAAGAGAGAGACGAATCCCACTGGGACCAGGAGAAAGAGGGGCGCGTAGTGGAGACCCTGGTTGTGCTGGTGGAGGCAGCTGAGAGATCCCTGTCTCTGGTGGATCGGCGATGGCTCGAAGACCGGTGACGTCGATCGCGCGAACGTCGCCCGAACAAGGAGAGGGACCGACTCACAAATTTTCTATAGCATTGAGGTTTAGGGCTTTGTGATGGCACTCCAATACCTTGACTTTGTTGTCCTTAAGCCATTTTTCCAAAACTTTGGAAGTATGCTTGGGGTCATTGTCCATTTGGAAGACCCATTTGTGACCAAGCTTTAACTTCCTGACTCAATGTCCTTGAGAACTGTTGCTCTCAATATATCCACCAAATTTTTTCCTCTCATGATGCCATCTATTTTGTGAAAGTGCACCATGTCCTCCGCAGCAAAGCACCCCACAACATGATGCCTGCCACCCCATTTCTTTCATGGTTGGAATGGTGTTCTTCGGCTTGGCAAGCATCCCACTTTTTCATGTCCAAACATCAAAGATGGTCATTATGGCCATACACAGTTCCATTTTTGTTTCATGCAGACAGAGGAACATTTTTCTCCAAAAGTACGATTTTGTTCCCATGTGCAGTTGCAAACTGGTATCTGGATTTTTTTATGTCGGTTTTTGGAGGCATGGCTTCTTCCTTGCTGAGTTCAGCCTTTCAGGTTATGTCGATATTACGGACTCATTTTTACTGTGGATATAGATACTTTGCACCTGTTTCCTTAGCAAATCTTCACAAAGGTCTTTGCTTGTTTGTTCTGGGATTTGATTCGCACTTTCGCACCAAAAGTAACTTTCATCTCTAGGAAGACAGGAAACGGCTCTCCTTCGTGAGGGTATGAACGGCTGCCGGGTCCCATGGGTGTTTAATTACTTGCGGTACTATTTGTTTGTACAGATTGACGTGGTACACCAGGCGTTTGAAATTGCTTTCCCAGGATGAAGCCCAGACATTGTTGGAGGTTACCAATCATTTTTTCTTGAGGTTCTTGGTCATTTATTTTGGATGTTCCCTATGATGTCAAGCAAAGAGAGCACTTGAGTTTGAAGGGTAGGCCTTGAAAAACATCAAGGTACCTCAATTGACTCAAATGGTTGGTCAATTAGCCTATCAGAAGCTTCTAAAGCCATGACATAATTTTCTGGAATTTTCCAAGCTGTTT
Organism: Salvelinus sp. IW2-2015; assembly: GCF_002910315.2. NCBI lineage: Eukaryota > Metazoa > Chordata > Actinopteri > Salmoniformes > Salmonidae > Salvelinus > Salvelinus sp. IW2-2015. The sequence goes on along the minus strand of NC_036869.1, from coordinate 1,262,154 downwards.
AAAGACACAGTCAACTTAGTGCATGTAAACGTCTGACCCACTGGAATTGTGATACAGTGAATTATAAGTGAAATAATCTGTCTTTAAACAATTGTTGGAAAAATGACTTGTGTCATGCACAAAGTAGATGTCCTAACCAACTTGCCAAAACTATAGTTTGTTTACAAGAAATTTGTGGAGTGGTTGAAAAACGAGTTTTAATGACTCCAACCTAAGTATATGTAAACTTCCGACTTCAACTGTATGCGTACTAGGCTACTGTAGGTGTACTGTGGATCCTAGGATTTCTATGTTTATGTTGGTTAATTGTTGAACATTTTATTTAAGAGGACCACAATGGGAAAACATTTTCTAACTTTTTTATGTCATCCTCGATGATTTTAAATGCATTATCCACATGTGTGGTTGTATTGTGTTTTAAATGGTCAAATCCTCTTCCTCCTCTTCCTTGTCATCATGATCTTCATCATCATACCTATTCAACAAAACACACCTTCCTACTCCTTCTCATTTTTATCAAAACCACCAACATAGCCAAACACATCATCATCATCACCATCATCACCATCATCATCATCACCACCATCATTGCTCCCGAGTGGCGCAGCGGTCTAAGGCACTACATCTCAGTGCTAGAGGCGTCACTACAGTCCCTGGTCGAATCCAGACTGCATCACATCCGGCAGTGATTGGGAGTCCCATAGGGCGGCGTACAATTGGCCCAGCGTCGTCTGGGTTTGGCCGTCATTGTAAATAAGAATTTGTTGCTAACTGAGTTGCCTAGGTAAATAAAGGTTACATATATATATTTTTTTAAATTACAAATGAAATTAGCATCATCATTGTTGTCAGTATTATCTTTCAGAGCAGATATATTAAATTCTATAAAATTATACCAATGGCATCATTAAAGCATCATCATCATCATCATCCTCATAATCCGTCTTGTGATCTTCAACAGGAATATAGTTCTCCTCCATGCTTTGAGTAAATACACTGCTGCATATTCTCACACTTCTTTCATTTCTTTGACATTTGAGTGCTTGGTGCTGAAGGCACTGAGAGAGAGAACGAATGCAGAGAGTGATTTCCTGTGAACAGGAACTCACGAATGCCCTGTGAGTGGATCCCAAATAGTACGCTATTCCTTATACAGCGCACTACATTTGACCAGAGTCCAACGGGTCCTAGTCAAAAGTAGTGCACTATATTGAGAATAGGGTGCCATTTGGTACACACTGCGTCTTTAACAAGGCAATGAAAATGAGCAGCAATCTCCCCTTGTCACCCAGGCTGATAGTAAAGCTATAGCTCACTGCAACAATGCTGTAAACTCAGAACCACACACACAGTAAACCAATGGCAATAAACCAGTGCTGAGCCATACAAAATACACAACCATGTCTGAGGTCAAAGTAAGCACTTTCTAAAGTCCCTTCAAAGCCCTGTTCCGTTTCAAATCCCACTAGTTGTCCAATCCGTACGTTCCCTCTCTATAACAACTGATTTCAGGCCTGTTAAAATGCTCATATGGCATCAATAAAGAGTGTTTCTGACTGACATGGATCTTTCAGTGAAAAAATAGCAATCATACACTTCACTTCAGGTGGGCTGTAAGTGTGTGATGAAAGTCTTTGTGTGTGTGTGTACATCTCTATCCACTTACATATGCTTTCACCTATCTCTCTCTCTCTTTCTCTCCCCCTCCCTCCCTCCCATACAATGTGAAGCACATTATAGCAGTTTCCCAGAAAGACTTCGCAACTGCTCCTCAGGCAATCTCGAACAGCAGTCCATCATAACACATGTGTGTGTGTGTGTGTGTGTGTGTGTGTGGTGTGTGTGGTGGCTAAGGTCTAAGGAGC
>NC_036869.1:1243444-1259578 GCF_002910315.2 Salvelinus sp. IW2-2015 | reverse complement strand
GACCCACGCCAAGAGGACATACATCCAGACCACTGTACCACCAGCCACATCCACACCCCACCCCAACCAATCAATAACCCCCAAACCAACCATGCCCACACCCCATATAGAACCCCTCAGATCAGACCTATGCCAAAGGTGCATCCACAAAGTACTGAGCAAAGGGTCTGAATACTTAAGTAAATGTGATATTTCAGTTTTTTATTTTCATAAATGTGCAGAAATTGTAAAAACCTGTTTTTGCTTTATCATTATGGGGTATTGTGTTAAAATTGATGAGGGAAAAAAAGTATTTAATCAATTTTAGAATAAGGTTGCAACGTAACAAAATGCGGAAACTGGTCTGAATACTTTCAGAATACACTGTAAACGCCAAAACTGGACAAGAACTTGACACCCTCAGCAAACAAGGGGACAAACACCTACCTGAAGGTGACAGCGTTCCCTCCCCCATATGCCACCCTAGACAAAACTACGACAACATAACCAAACAAAATGGGTCACAACTCCTGCAGTTCTGTCGGACGCTGGGTATGTACGTTGTTAATGGTAGGCTTCGAGGGGACTCAGTGGGTAGGTACACCTACGGTACGTACAATTATAGCTCATCTGTTTGCAGTAGTACTGTAGAATACTTTATCATTGACGTCAAGCCAAATTCTCTCAGAGCGTTCACAGTCAGCCCACTGATACCCCTGTCAGATCACAGTAAAATCACAGTCTACTTGGACAGAGCAATACTCAATCACGAGACATCAAAGCCAAAGGAACTGAATAATATTAAGAAATGCTATTGATGGAAGGAAAGTAATGTGGAAACCTACTAAAAAACAATTAGGCAACAACAAATTCAACCCTTGTTAGACAACTTCTTGGACAAAATGTTTAACTATAATAAAATGAACGTGTAACTTGGCAGTAGAAAACCTACAGTAAACAGTATATTTGACCTCTCAGTTTCCCTATCAAATCAAAAAATTGCAAAAACCTAAAAAAGAAATTGAGAAACCTATCCAGCCAAAAACATAGAGACCCAGAAAACCTGAGCCTACGCCTTCACTGTGGTTAATCACTAAAACACAATGGAAGAAGAAGGAACAGCACATCAGAAATCAGCTCAATATAATTGAAGAATCCATAGAATCTAGCCACTTTTGGGAAAAGCATTTCACTGTAAGGTCTACACCTGTTGTATTCAGCATTTCACTGTAAGGTCTACACCTGTTGTAMTTGGCCCATGTGACTACTAACATTTGGTTTGAAAACGGAGAAATGGAGATGTATGGATAAACCACTTCTCCAATCTTTTTGGCTCTATAACAAAGAACAAACAGCAAAAACATATACATGATCAAATACAAAATCTTAAAATCAACTATTAAAGATTACCAGAACCCACTGGATTCTCCAATTACATTGAATGAACTACAGGAGAAAATACAAACCCTCCAACCCAAAAAGGCCTGTGGGGTTGATGGTATCCTGATCAAATATTCAGACCACAAATTACAATTGGCTATACTTAAACTCTTCAACATCATCCTCAGCTCTGGCACCCCAATATTTGGAACCAAGAACTGATCACCCCAATTCACAAAAGTGGAGACAAATTTGACCCCAATAACTACCGTGGGATACGCGTCAACAGCAACCTTGGGAAAATCCTCTGCATTATCATTAACAGCAGACTCGTACATTTCCTCAGTGAAAACAATGTATTGACCAAATGTCAAATTGGGGTTTTACCAAATTATCGTACGACAGACCATGTATTCACCCTGCACACCTTAACTGACAAACAAATAAACCAAAACAAAGGCAAAGTCTTCTCATGCTTTGTTGATTTCAAAAAAGCTTTTGACTCAATTTGGTATGAGCAGACCCTCATGCCAAATTGAGTCAAAAGCTTTTTTGATACAAATTGATGGAAAGCGGTGTTGGACATCCCCTATGTGTGATAAATGTCAGGCTGCACAGGGTACACTACTCCACTGCTTTGCCCTATGCTCTAGCTTGTATGGATACTGGAGTGGAATTTTTAGGATCCTCTCGGAAGTTTTGGAGACTTCAATTGATCCAGACCCGCTTCTGATAATCCTGGACTGTCGGATTCCCTAAACGGATTAACCAACCCCAAAAACAACTCATCCTTACAGTCTCATTTCGGCAAAAAAATTTATCTTGTGTTTGGAAAAAGAGGGAAGCCCCACTACCAAATTATGGCTCAGCGAATTGGCAAACACTGTACACTTAGAAAGAATTAATATATTCTGAACAATAAATTACAACATTTGATCAAATCTGCACTTTCCTCTACTACTTAACCATGTGGAGCTGTGAATTTGTACTTTTTAACGCCACTCTCAATTGTAATATTTTAATCCACCTTTGGTCAGCGTGTGCTGGCACCGCCACCCGAGCAGTGGGGAGGGTAATAAGGGGTAGGGATAAAGGGGGGAAGAAGGGGAGATAAAGGGGGGGAGGGGTAAGGGGGGACACCTACCCTCTTTCTTTATACCTGTCCATGTTCTGTATGTCTTGTTTTGTAATATTTGTTTTGTACCCGGAACCCTGGGTCTTTTTGTTTCTGTCTGCTATTTTATGTATAGATAAGAACTGTATACCTGGCTTTTATACCGATACACCATTCTTGTATGTGTTCAATAAAAAATATTTGAACGAGAAAGCGGTGTTGGGGGAAAAACATACGACATTATAAAATCCATGTACACAAACAACAAGTGTGCGGTTAAAATTGGCAAAAAACATTCACATTTCTTTCCACAGGGCCGGGGGGTGAGACAGGGATGCAGCTTTAGCCCCAAATTCTTCAACATATATATCAACAAATTGGCGAGGGCACTAGAATAGTCTGCAGCTCCCAGCCTCACCCTACTATCTGAAGTCATATGTCTACTGTTGGCTGATGATTTGGTGCTTCTGTCCCAAGGAGGGCCTACAGCAGCACCTAGATCTTCTGCACAGACTTGGGCCCTGACACTAAATCTCAGTAGTACAAAAATAATGGTGTTCCAAAAAATGCCCAGTTGCCAGGACCTTAAATACCAATTCCATCTAGACAAATTGCCTTAGAGCACACAAAAAACAATATATATCTTGGCCTAAACATCAGGGCACAGGTAWCTTCCACATAGCTGTYAACGATCTGAGAGACAAGGCAAGAAGGGCCTTCTACGCCATCAAAAGGAACATTTGACATGCTAATTAGACTCTGTATGCAGAATTCTGCAAAAACATCCTCTGTGTACAATGTAAAACACCAAATAATGCATGCAGAGCAYAATTAGGCTGATACCCCATAGTTATCAAAATCCAGAAAAGAGACTTTCAATTCTACATCCACCTAAAAGGAAGCGATTCTCAAATCTTCTATAACTAAGCCATCACCTACAGAGAGATGAACCTGGAGAAGAGTCCCCTAAGCAAGCTGGTCCTGGGGCTCTGTTCACAAACACAAACAGACCCCACAGAGCCCCAGGACAGCAACACAATTAGACCCAACCAAATCATGAGAAAACAAAAACATAATTACTTGACACATTGGAACGAATTTACAAAAAAATAGAGTAAACAAAAATGCTATTTGGCCCTAAACAGAGAGTACACAGTTGCAGAATACCTAACCACTGTGACTGACCCAAAATTAAGGAAAGCTTTGACTATGTACAGACTCAGTGAGCAAAACCTTGCTATTGAAAGTGGCCACCGTAGGCAGACCTGGCTCTTAAGAGAAGACAAGATATGTGCACACTGCCCACAAAACGAGGTGGAAACTGAGCTCCATTTCTTAACCTGCCAAATGTATGACAATATTAAAGACACGTATTTCCCTCAGATTACACAGACCCACAAAGAATTGAAAAACAAATCCAATTTTGACAAACTCCCATATCTACTGGGTGAAATACCACAGCAGCAAGATGTGTCACCTGTTGCCACAAGGAAAGGACAACCAGTGAAGAACAAACACCATTGTAAATACAACCCATATTTGTTTATTTATTTTTCACTTTTGTACTTTAACCATTTGCACATCGTTACAACACTATATATTGACATAATATGACATTTGAAATGACTCTATTTCTTTGGAACTTTTGTGAGTGTAATGTTTACTGTTCATTTTATATTGTTTATTTCACTTTTGTTCATTATCTATTTCACTTGGCTTTGGAATGTTAAACTTTTTGTTTCCCATGCAATAAAGCCCATTGAGAGAGAGAGAGAGAGAGGAGAGAGAAGAGAGAGAGAGAGAGAGAGAGAGAGAGAGAGAGAGAGAGAGAGAGAGAGGAGAGGAGAGAGAGAGAGAGAGAAGAGAGAGAGAGAGAGAGAGCGAGATAGAGAGAGAGCGAGAGAGAAAGAGAGAGAGAGAGAGGGAGAGAGAGAAGAGAGAGAGAGAGAGAGAGAGAGAGAGAGAGGAGAGAGAGAGAGAGAGAGAGGTAATTTTAGGCTGATTTTGTCACACCCTGATCTGTTTCACCTGTCTTGTGATTGTCTCCACCCCCCTCCAGGTGTCTCCAATCATCCCAGTTTTGGCCTTTGTGCCTTTCCTGACCCTGCCTGCTGTCCTGTACCTGCCTGACTTTGATTTGGATTATGACTCTTTGCTTGCCTTGACCTACCGATTGCCTGCCACTTGTACTGAAATAAACTCTGAGACTCTGCCTCCTAGTATCTGCCTCCTGTGTCTGGGTCTTAGCCTGAGCCCTGATATATGTATACATCTCTCACATCTCTTGTTCTTCCATTTTAAATTTCTCCTTGTCAGGTGTACAATTACCATTTCATAACTATGGCTTTGCCCACCACTGTTTCCAAGGTAGTGCTGTAACAATCATTATCTGTCTTGTCCTGTCAAGATCCAAGATGGCGTAGCAGTGCAGACGTGTTTTGTTCGTCCTCTCGTGTACTTTTGTACTTTTCATATTTTTTTGTATATATTTAGATTTTATTTTCAATCTCTTTTCCATTTTAATTCAATTATACCTTCCGGTAACCTGCCTCACCCAATGTGATATGTAACCGCTATTATTTTTTATTTTTAGACCTTATAGCAAGAACCAGCTAGCCATCAGAAGCTAACCAGCTAATTAGCTAAAAGCTATTTAGTCATTGTTAGCCACTGCTAGCGGCCATTACCTTCTGCACAGATACCAGCCCTTTATTCTAGCCTGGATAATACGCCAGTCTACCAGTATCGGACTGTCTCTCCACTACAACGCCGGATTCCTGCCGTAATCCCTGGACCATTACTCCTGACCTTCACAGCTAGCTAGCACCCACCGAGTTACCCAGTACCGAAGCTATCCCTGAGGCCCACCTCCCGGCCTACTCAGTTGTTCACCCGGACTCCACCCAAACACGGCTAGAACCCAATACTCCACCGGATCCTTGCCGTAAGCTCTGGACCTTGGCACCGGATCACCGCTGCTACCGAGTGGCTATAGTGGCTAACGCCCCTGCCCCGAAGCTAGCACCAGTTAGCCGTGAGCCAGGCGCATCTCCCGGCTAGCAAACTAAATTACTACAACTACAATACCTCTTTCGCCATCTGGCTTGGATCCTTTGTCGACACGGCGCCCCACCGCACCACCACGACAGGTCTGCCGGCGAATACTCCATCCGCTGTGCCTTCAACCGGCCTCCGTCGGACGTCGGAGCAGATGCTTCTACTAGCCCCGGYCTWCTAACTTTAAACGCCGTGTCGCCCGCATGCTAGCGTAGTAGCGACTACTCCGCGGCTWCCCTGTTCCATCTATCACTGCCACCTGGACCCTATGATCACTTGGCTACYTAGCTGATGCCTGCTGGACTGTCCATTAATCACGGTACTCCATTCTGTTTATTTTTTGATTATCTGTCGGCCCCAGCCGCGAACTCAGACCCTGTGTGTAGTTAACCGACCCTCTCTGCCCAGTCATCGCCATTTTACCTGTTGTTGTTTTAGCTGATTAGCTGTTGTTGTCTCACCCGTTGTTGTCTTAGCTAGCTCTCCCAATCAACACCTGTGATTACTTTATGCCTCGCTGTATGTCTCTCTCAAATGTCAATATGCCTTGTATACTGTTGTTTAGGTTAGTCATCATTGTTTTAGTTTACAATGGAGACCCTAGTCCACTCATCATACCTCTGATACCTCCTTTGTCCCACCTCCCACACATGCGGTGACCTCACCCATTATAAACAGCATGTCCAGAGATACAACCTCTCTTATCATCACTCAGTGCCTGGGCTTACCTCCGCTGTACCCGCACATTATGCCCTGAATCTATTCTACCATGCCCAGAAATCTGCTCCTTTTATTCTTTGTCCCCAACGCTCTAGGCGACCAGTTTTGATAGCCTTTAGCCGTACCATCATCCTACTCCTCCTCTGTTCCTCGGGTGATGTGGAGGTAAACCCAGGCCCTGCGTGTCCCCAGGCACCCTAATTTGTTGACTTCTGTGATCGAAAAAGCCTTGGTTTCATGCATGTCAACATCAGAAGCCTCCTCCCTAAGTTTGTTTTTCTCACTGCTTTAGCACACTCCGCCAACCCTGATGTCCTTGCCGTGTCTGAATCATGGCTTAGGAAGGCCACCAAAAATTCTGAGATTTCCATACCCAACTACAACATTTTCCGTCAAGATAGAACTGCCAAAGGGGGAGGAGTTGCAATCTACRGCAGAGATAGCCTGCAAAGTTCTGTCATACTTTCCAGGTCTATACCCAAACAGTGCGAACTTCTAATTWAAAAAATTAATCTCTCCAGAAATAAGTCTCTCACTGTTGCCGCCTGCTATCGACCCCCCTACGCTCCCAGCTGTGCCATGGACACCATTTGTGAATTGATCATCCCCCATCTAGCTTCAGAGTTCGTTCTGTTAGGTGACCTAAACTGGGATATGCTTAACACCCCGGCAGTCCTAATATCTAAGCTAGATGCCCTCAATCTCACACAAATCATCAAGGAACCCACCAGGTACAACCCTAAATCCGTAAACATGGGCACCCTCAGTCATTATCCTGACCAACTTGCCCTCCAAATACACCTCTGCTGTTTTCAATCATGATCTCAGCGATCACTGCCTCATTGCCTGTATCCGCTATGGGTCCACGGTCAAACGACCACCCCTCATCACTGTCAAACGCTCCCTAAAACACTTCTGCGAGCAGGCCTTTCTAATCGACCAGGCCCGAGTATCCTGGAAGGATATTGACCTCATCCCGTCAGTCGAGGATGCCTGGTCATTCTTTAAAAGTAATTTCCTCACCATCTTAGATAAGCATGCCCCATTCAAAAGATGCAGAACTAAGAACAGATATAGCCCTTGGTTCACTCCAGACCTAACTGCCCTTGACCAGCACAAAAACATCCTGTGGCGGACTGCAATAGCATCAAATAGTCCCCGCGATATGCAACTGTTCAGGGAAGTCAGGAACCAATACACGCAGTCAGTCAGGAAAGCCAAGGCTAGCTTTTTCAAGCAGAAATTTGCATCCTGTAGCTCTAACTCCAAAAAGTTTTGGGACACTGTAAAGTCCATGGAGAACAAGAGCACCTCCTCCCAGCTGCCCACTGCACTGAGGCTAGTTAACACGGTCACCACCGATAAATCCATGATAATCAAATATTTCAATAAGCATTTCTCAACGGCTGGCCATGTCTTCCTCCTGGCTACTCCAGCCCCGGCCAACAGCCCCCCCGCAGCTACTCGCCCAAGCCTCCCCAGAATCTCCTTCACCCAAATCAAGATAGCAGATGTTCTGAAAGAGCTGCAAAACCTGGACCCGTACAAATCAGCTGGGCTAGACAATCTGGACCCTCTCTTTCTTAAACTATCCGCCGCCATTGTTGCAACCCCTATTACCAGCCTGTTCAAGCTCTCTTTCGTATCGTCCGAGATCCCTAAAGATTGGAAAGCTGCCGCGGTCATCCCCCTCTCCCAAGGGGGTGACACTCTAGACCCAAACTGTTACAGACCTATATCCATCCTGCCCTGCCTATCTAAAGTCTTRGAAAGCCAAGTTAATAAACAGATTACTGACCATTTCGAATCCCACCGTACCTTCTCCGCTGTGCAATCRAGTTTCCGAGCCGGTCACGGGTGCACCTTAGCCACGCTCAAGGTACTAAACGATATCATAACCACCATCGATAAAAGACAGTACTGTGTAGCCGTCTTCATTGACCTGGCCAAGGCTTTCGACTCTGTCAATCACCGCATTCTTATCGGCAGACTCAATAGCCTTGGTTTTTCTAATGACTGCCTTGCCTGGTTCACCAACTACTTTGCAGACAGAGTTCAGTGTGTCAAATCGGAGGGCATGTTGTCTGGACCTCTGGCAGTCTCTATAGTGGTACCACAGGGTTCAATTCTCGGGCCGACTATTTTCTCTGTATATATCAATGATGTCGCTCTTGCTGCGGGCGATTCCCTGATCCACCTCTACGCAGACGACACCATTCTGTATACTTCTCGCCCTTCCTTGGACACTGTGCTAACTAACCTCCAAACGAGCTTCAATGCCATACAACACTCCTTCCATGGCCTCCAACTGCTCTTAAACGCCAGTAAAACCAAATGCATGCTTTTCAACCGTTCCCTGCCCGCACTCGCCCGCCCGACTAGCATCACCACCCTGGACGGTTCCGACCTAGAATATGTGGACAACTATAAATACCTAGGTGTCTGGTTAGACTGTAAACTCTCCTTCCAGACTCATATTAAACATCTCCAATCCAAAATCAAATCTAGAATCYGCTTRCTATTTCGCAACAAAGCCTCCTTCACTCACGCCGCCAAACTTACCCTAGTAAAACTGACTATCCTACCGATCCTCGACTTCGGCGATGTCATCTACAAAATAGCTTCCAATACTCTATTCAGCAAACTGGATGCAGTCTATCACAGTGCCATCCGTTTTGTTACCAAATCACCTTATACCACCCACCACTGCGACATGTATGCCCTAGTCGGCTGGCCCTCGCTACATATTCGTCGCCAGACCCACTGGCTCCAGGTCATCTATAAGTCTATGCTAGGTAAAGCTCCGCCTTATCTCAGCTCACTGGTCACAATAACAACACCCACCCGTAGCACACGTTCCAGCAGGTATATTTCACTGATCATCCCCAAAGCCAACACCTGATTTGGCCGCCTTTCCTTCCAGTTCTCTGCTGCCAGTGACTGGAACTAATTGCAAAAATCGCTGAAGTTGGAGACTTTTATTTCCCTCACCAACTTTAAACATCAGCTATCTGAACAGCTAACCCATCGCTGCAGCTGTACATAGTCCATCTGTAAATAGCCCACCCAATCTACCTACCTGATCCCCATACTGTTTTTATTTTATTTACTTTTCTGCTCTTTTGCACACCAGTATCTCTACTTGCACATCATCATCTGCTCATTTATCACTCCAGTGTTAATCTGCTAAATTGTAATTATTCGCTCCTATGGCCTATTTATTGCCTACCTCCTCATGCCTTTTGCACACACTGTATAAAGACTCTATTTTTTTTCTACTGTGTCATTGACTTGTTTATTGTGTTATTGGCTTGTTTATTGTTTACTCCATGTGTAACTCTGTGTTGTTGTCTGTGTCATACTGCTTTGCTTTATCTTGGCCAGGTCGCAGTTGTAAATGAGAACTTGTTCTCAACTAGCCTACCTGGTTTTAAATAAAGGTGATTTTTTTTWTTTTATTATCTCTCTCCCTCCAGCCACACCCCCAGCTCCACGACCAAATCAGAGAAGGCCACCCTCCCACTGATTCCACACAATATTTGTTTTGTATTAGCCACAGAAGATTAAGACAATAATGAGAAACCATGCTGCGAACTGTGTAACTGGGGCATTCACATATCAACCATCCCTCTAGTGCTGCTGAAGACGGAATTCATAAGAGTCATAATCATCCCAGCAATAAAGTATTAATAAAGAGATGAACTGCCAATGGCCTCAGTGAAACGATGACACATTAACCACTAGAAACTCTTGGAAGACAATGGAATTAAATAAAATAAAAAAGGTTTTTATTGTTAAGTCTCTTATACTTTTAACAATAAAGAAGCTTTTTAAATTTAATTCTGTAGTCTTCCAAGAGTGTCTGAATCTCCTCTCTCCTTCAGTTTGCTCCTCAATTCCTGCACGTTGGTTGGAGAGCGAGGTGATCCCTTCCATTTTCACCATAACCATTAGAAGCATTATAGGATTATAATATATAATAATTATAATAGCACTTTGATCTTCTGAGCTTCATAGTGTTGGATAGAAGTCATTGTTGCATAGAGTAGATTAGGAATTTGACGTGGTTAACCGGAGTCAATATACTCTTAGAGGTACTATCCAGAACCTAAAAGGGTTCTGCGACTGTCTCGATAGGAGAACCCTTTGAAGAACCCTTTTTAGTTCCATGTAGAACCCTTTCCACAGAGGGTTCTACATGGAATACAAAAGGGTTCTACCTGGAACCGAAAAGGGTTCTCATATGGGGACAGCTGAAGAATCCTTTTGGAACCTTTTGTTCCAAGAGTGTTCTATAGGATCTTCCTCTGTGTCTCCATTCTCCATGAGATGCATCTGGGATAGATGCACCTGACTCCTATCCCTGCTTTAGTACTGGGTTACAGAGAATGGAAATTGAGAATACAAATATTGTACTACTTATGCAGAGAGAGAGAGAGAGAGAGAGAGAGAGAGAGAGAGAGAGAGAGAGAGAGAGAGAGAGAGAGAGAGAGAGAGAGAGAGGAAGGGGGAGAGGAAGGGGAAAGAAAAGAGAAAAGAGGAAAAAAAAAAAGAAAGAGAGAAAGGGAGAGAAAAAAGAGAGAAAGAAGAGAGAGAGAGAGAGAGAGAGAGAGAGAGGAAAAAGGGAGAGAGAGAGAGAGAGAGAGAGAGAGAGAGAGAGAGAGAGAGAGAGAGAGGGAGTGTAGGTACTGTGAGGAGAAGATGGTAAAAGAAGAGAAAGGAGAAACAGAAACGAAAACAACAGAGGGTCAAAGGGAAGAGAGTGAACATCGAGAAACTGAATGAGAATGAGAGAGAGAGAAAAGCGGGATAATAAGAGAGAAAGAGAAAGGGAGAGTCAGCACAGGGACCCCTTGTCTCATTCTGGTGAAATATGGCCTACAGCCTTAGCAGGGACATCACTCCGAACACTCGACAATTACCCTGCGTGGCTGGGCTCCCCTGGCATCGCCCCCACCGGCCCCGGTGCCTACATGCTCAAACCAGTGTCCTCTGGGACACCATGGTATTTTCACTAATAGAGTCTGGAACCAAGCAGTGCTTACGCCCGGAGCACTTGAGCACCCTGTCATTCTCCCTCTCTCCCTCTCTCCCTTTCTCTCCCTCTCTCCCTCTCTCCCTTTCTCTCCCTCTCTCCCTCTCTCCTTCTCTCTCTCTCGATCTCTGTCTCTTTGTCTTGTCAACATTTCTATCCATTTCTTTCTTTGATGAACTCTCTCTCGATCTCACCTTTACCATTCCCCCTCTCACTCTTTTATTATTTACTCTTGTATTATTTACTCTCTCGTTGTCTATGTATTTTCTCCCCCCTTTCTCTCTCCCTCTCTCTTTCTCTTGTGTTCGCTCTTTTCATTGTCTTCATGTATCTTCTCCCTCTTTTTCTCTCTCTCTCACCATCCTGACCCAGTCTCAATTAGTCACAGCGCGATTCCATTGTTGATTTCCTGCTGTCATATGATGTTATAAAGAATCACACAGGTTGTTCCTGTTATTCTCTGTGATGAGTGATTGATTATGCGTTAATGTATGTGTGTATGTGTCCAATATATTAGTTCAATTTGATTCGATTTAGTGGACCCAAAGTAAAGGAGAGACCTATCTGACCAGAGACTGATTCTTCCTGATCCCTTTAAGGAAACTAACCCACACAACCAACCAAACTCCCCAGCCACAGAGAGCAACGTTTCAAATTGGGTAACATCATTCAATTGCTGAAATTGTTCTAATTTGCTAAATATCTGCAGTTTTGCCATACAACTATTCTCAACGGAACCATGGATACCTGCTCGTCGAACATCTCATTCCAAAATCATGGGCATTAATATGGAGTTGGTCCCCCCTTTGCAGCTATAAATGCCTCCACTCTTCTGGGAAAGCTTTCCACTGTGTTGGAACATTGCTGCGGGGACTTGCTTCCATTCAGGCACAAGGACATTAGAGAGGTCGGCACTGATGTTGGTCGATTTAGCCTGGCTCACAGTCGGCGTTCCAATTCATCCCGAAGGTGTTCGATGAGGTTGAGATCAGGGCTCTGTGCAGACCAGTCAAGTTCTAGCACAACGATTTCAACAAACCATTTCTGTATGGACCTCGCTTTGTGCACGGGGGCATTGTCCTGCTGAAACAGGAAAGGACCTTCCCCAAACTGTTGCCACAAAGTTGGAAGCACAGAATCGTCTAGAATGTCATTGTATGCTGTAGCGTTAAGATTTCCTTTCAGTGGAACTACGGAGCCTAGCCCGAACCATCAAAAACAGCCCCAGACCATTATCCTCCTCCACCAAACTTTACATTTGGCACTATGCATTGAGGCAGGTAGCGTTCTCCTGGCACCCGCCAAACCCAGATTCGTCCGTCGGACTGCCAGATGGTGAAGCGTGATTCATCTCTCCAGAGAACGCATTTCCACTGCTCCAGAGTCCAATGGCGTCAAGCTTTACACCACTCCAGCCGATGCTGCTCGGCCATGGAAACCCATTTCATGAAGCTCCCGATTAACAGTTATTGTGCTGGCGTTGCTTCCAGATGCAGTTTGGAACTCGGCAGTGAGTGTTGCAACCGAGGACAGACGATTTTTGCTCGCTACGCCTTTCAGCACTCGGGGGTCCCATTCTGTGAGCTGGTGTGGCCTATCACTTCGCGGCTGAGCCGTTGTTGCTCCTAGACGTTTCCACGTCACAATAACAACACTTACCGGGGCAGCTCTAGCAGGCCAGAAATTTCATGAACTGACTTGTTGGAATGGTGGCATCCTATGACGGTGCCACATTGAAAGTCACTGAGCTCTCCAGTAAGGCCATTCTACTGCCAATGTTTTCCTATGGAGAATGCATGGCTGTGTGCTCCATTTCATACACCTGTCAGTAACGGGTGTGGCTGAAATAGCCGGATCCACTAATTTGAAGGGGTGTCCACATACTTTTGTATATATAGTGTATTATTATACTAGAACAGTAAAGGCTCTAATGGCACAATGTGATGGAACTGTTTCCCTTGTGCTGTATATGAAATCAATAGACAGAAACACATGCAGGAAAACCACCAGTTCCTCTGTGTTATAAAGTAATCAATGCRATCCATTCTTTTCAAATGCCACTTGTGTCTCAGCCCAGGTACTGTAAATACAATACCATTGTATTAGATATTACCAATCAATCAAGAGACACTGCTTTAAAACAGTTATAAACTCGGTGGTTCGAGCTCTAGATGCTGACTGGCCGAAAGCCGTGGTATATCAGACCGTATTTATTTTTACTCTTCTAATTACATTGATAACCAGTTTATAATAGCAATAAGGCACCTCTGGGGTTTTTMGTATATGGCCAAAATATCACGGCTAAGGGCTATATCCAGGCATTCCGCTTTGCATTGTGCGTAAGAACATCCCTTAGCTGTGGTATATTGGCCACAGAGGATAGTGCGTACGGCCCAGTACATCTGCTGCCTTCCGTCCAGGACCTCTACACAAGGCGGTATCAGAGGAAGGCCCTAAAAATTGTCAAAGACTCCAGCCACCCCAGTCATAGACTGTTCTCTATGCTACCGCATGGCAAGCGGTACCGGAGCGCCAAGTCTAGGATTGCTTTAGATATTGATCCCATAACAAATGTGAGATGGAATGTGCTTGGCAGATACATTGGCTAGATACAGTACCTTATTAAAACAAAATATAGTCCTTGCAAATGTAAAGGTTTTAATATGTCTTCTTCAGTGATTTGGCAAAAAAAACTCACCCATGCTTTCTAAAACATTTAATTCCCTCTTTAAATGAATGACAATACACCACCCAGCATCACAGGGATTTCAACCAATCAGAAAACTCACCACGCTGACTTTGAAGGCGTAGAGGAGGTCAAAGGGCAGCGCGGCAACCAGGTCAATGATGAACCACGTGGTCATGTAGTGGATGCAGATCAACCGTGCACTGAAAATCACCTGACCAGACTTACTCACGTACGTGGTACGGAAACTGAACACAATGTCTGGGAGGAAAAGAGGGAGAGAGAGCGAGATAGAGGGAGGGAGAGAGAGAGAGATAGATGGAGGGAGAGAGAGAGATAGAGGGAGGGAAAGAGAGAGATAGATGGAGAGGGAGGGAGGGAGAGAGAGAGATAGATGGACAGAGGGAGAGAGTGGTGGGTGTAAGGTTACAGATCCATGATTTACTATCAGATAATGTAATAAGTACTGTTTTGGTTTCTCTATCCATTTCGAGGTTGGTTAGCACGTTAGTTTAAACACACTGATTGGAGACACCTCGTTAGTGAGGATATGTTTCACCTGAGCTGGCCCAACTGGCATTTAAGACCTACTGGCCCAGTATATCAGGAAGAGGCAACGTTGGGAGAGCTACATCTCCTGTTAGTGCTTCCACTTTAGTTAGCCAAAAATACAGTTTTATTTGTTTTGATTCATATTCGTTTTACTCCCTATCCTAAATCGGAGCGAGTTGATTTCCTTTAGTRTTTCCTCTGATGCAAATGTATTGGGCTTTAAGAACCCCTTATCAGTTACTTTCCAACTTTCATGGGTGTCTTTCAACCAATTATAAACCCCTTTCTGTTTTGTCTTTGTTGTCGAAGTTACTTTTTATTAGTTCCCTTTTCTGTGAGCGGTGACATTTTGAGTTTGTCCTTCGGGAACGTAACAGTACACACAAATACACTATCAGTGTTACTGAGGTTACTGAGCTGCTGGACAACAAACTAAACACACTGTCCCTAACCTTAACCCTTTCCCTGACCCTAACACTGTCCCTAACCWTAACCCTAACCATAACCCTTTCCCTGACCCTAACACTGTCCCTAACCTTAACCCTTTCCCTGCCCTACCTAACACTGTCCCTAACCTTAACCCCTTTCCCTGACCCTAACACTGTCCCTAAACCATAACCCTAACCCATAACCCTTCCCTGACCCAACACTGTCCCTAACCCTAACCTTAACCCTTTCCTGACCCTAACACTCTGTCCCTTAACTTTCCCTGACCTAACACTCCCTAACCTTAAACCCTTCCCTGACCCTACACTGTTCCCTAACCTATAACCCTTTCCCTGACCCTAACACTGTCCCTAACCTTAAACCCTTTCCCTGACCCTAACACTGTTCCCTAACCTTAACCTAACCTTAATCCCTTTCCCTGACCTAAACACTGTCCCTAACCATAACCCTAACCTTAACCCTTCCCTGACCCTAACACTGTCCCTAACAACCTTTCCTGACCCTAAACACTTCCCTTTAACCTTAACCCTTTCCCTGACCCTAACACTGTCCCTAACCTTAACCCTAACCAATAAACCCTTCCCTGACCCTAACACGGTCCCTAACCATAACCCTTTTCCCTGACCCTAACACTTCCCTAACCATAACCCAACCTTAACCCTGCCCCTCGCTGAGTCTGCCTCCACCTAACACTCGGCCTACCTTAGCCCAACCTGAACCCGTATCCCTACCTACTCACTTCCCTCGCATAACACTAACTAGACCCTCTATCCCCTGACCCTAACACTTCCTACAACTCCAACCCTTTCCCTGACCCTAACACCTGTCCCTAAACCATAACCCTAACCTTAACCCTTCCCTGAACCCTAAACACTGTCCCTAACCATAAACCCTAACCTAACCCTTTCCCTGGACCCTAACACTGCTCCCTAACCTAAACCCGTTATCCCTGACCCAACACTTCCCTAACCAAATAACCCTAACTAACCCTTTCCCTGACCCTAACACTTGTCCCTTAACCAACAAACCTAATCCCTAAACCAACCACCTTAGCAACTGGCCAACAACCCCAAACCCAACCCATAAGCCTAACCCCATGCCCACGAAGCCCCCCTCCCAACACACTATGAACCCTCCCTTATACCATAAAAAACTCTCTCTTTT
>NC_036869.1:1236778-1243419 GCF_002910315.2 Salvelinus sp. IW2-2015 | reverse complement strand
AGAGAGAGAGAGAGAGAGAGAGAGAGAGAGGAGAGAGAGGAGAGAGAGAGGGGAAGAAGGATGAGAGAGAGGAGAGAGCGCGAGAAGAGAGAGAGAAGAGGAGGAGTGAGAGAGGAGAGAGAGAACGAGAGAGAGAGACGAGAGATAGAGGTGAGAGATGAGAGAGAAGAGGAGGATGAGGAGAGAGAGGGAGAGTGAGCGAGAGAGAAGAGAGGAGAGAGAAGAGAAGAGAGAGAGACGAGAGGGAGAGCAGGGAAAAATAAAAGCGACAGTTTTTAGATTTTAGATAAATAACATAAAACAATGAGTTCTCAATGAATAAAAGCTTTGATAGCCTCTTGAATGTTGAGCTTCAAAAGTGGAAAGAGGGGGAGAGAGAAGGTTGGTTGTCAGATGGGGGAGATCATAGAGCGAGGGGATTGGGAAAGGAGCGAGGGTCTGGAAGTTGCCAAAAAAAAATCCTGTGGGCCTCGGATCGTTGCCGCCCGGTGTCCAACATGGGGGCTTATGGGGTCCCTCAACAAATCGAGCCCCAGGATCTGAGGGCCTAGGCTGGGATGTCCAAGGGGTGCCCATTTTGTTTTTGCCCTTACACTCACAGGTGATTTCAACTAATCAACTAATATTATCATTCAGCTTTGATCATTTGAAAGCAGCCTCGATTACTGTTTTTTGTAGTATAGTGGCAAAAATACAAAAAACACTGCACCCCTTAGGATCCGAGTTGGGAAACGCTGTTTTTTTTGCCCTACCTTAACCGAACTCAACTCACCCTAACCTTTTGGAAAAACAAAATCTAACTAAACCCACTAACCCTTAACTCTATGGCTAACACTAAGCCCCATTAGAATAGCCTTTTTCTTTGTGGGGGTACCTGCAACATGTCCTAAAAACTCCTAAAGCATTTAATAGCATTTGTCCCTCATGGGGAAGTGGGAAGGTTCCCCAGGAGGAAGGCGAAAACTTTTATTATTTTTTTTTTTTTTTTTTGTGGTTTTCTATCTTGTTGAGGAATGGCGGGTCGCTCTGTGGGATTAGGTCCTTAGTTCCCCCTTTAGGTTATCATAGCCAGCGCAGGTTGGCGGGCTACTGCAAACCACCTTACTTGTTCACCTTTTGACCACATGTGGATAACAGCCTTCCTGTCCCTGCGCTGGTGTTCTCCCGGTGGTGGTTTGTAATCTGGGTCACATACATAACCCTAACCTTAACCCTTTCCCTGACCCTAACACTGTCCCTACTTAACCAACCTTTTCCCTGACCCTAACACTGTCCCTAACCCTTAACCCTTTCCCTGACCCTAACACTGTCCCTAACCTTAACCCTACCTTAAACCCTTTCCCTGACCCTAACACTGTCCCTAACCATACCCTAACCTTAACCCTTTCCTGACCCTAACACTGTCCCTAACCCTTAACCCTTTCCCTGACCCTAACACTGTCCCTAACCTTAACCCTTTCCCTGACCCTAACACTTGTCCCTAACTTACCTAACCATAACCCTTTCCTGACCCTAACACTTCCCTAACCTTAACCCTTTCCCTGACCCTACAACTGTCTACCTTAACCTTACCACCCTAACCTTAACCCTTTTCCCTGACCCTAACACTGTCCCTAACCATACCCTAACCTTAACCCTTTCCCTGACCCTAACACTGTCAACCATAACCCTTAACCCTTTCCCTGACCCTAAACACTGTCCCTAACATAATCCCTAACCTTAACCCTTTCCCTGACCCTAACACTGTCCCTAACCATAACCCTAACCTTAACCCTTTCCCTGACCCTAACACTGTCCCTAACCAAAGCCTAACCCTAACCAAAGCCTAACCTTAGCCGTAACCCTAAGCCTAACCCCAACCCAACCATAAGCCTAACCCCATGCCACGTAACCCCCCTCCCATACACACATATGACCCTCCCTTATACCTATAATAAAGAGTATCTCCACAGCGATGTCGCTGACTGTAGTGCTCCTGGTGAGGTCATCGTCTCCGATGAAGCAGACGTTGTAGGGCACTGTCACGGCAACGTAGAAGGTGGCCAGCAGGATCAGCCAATCCCAACCCGCCTTGAAGGTGCTGAAGTGAAGCAAGATAAACTTGGACTTCTTGGCGTCCGCCACCTTGTACTCCGGCAGAGCAGGGGGGTCCCCAAACACATTCTGATTGGATGAAAGGAGAGGGGATACACATTCTGATTGAAGGAAAGTAGAGGGGAACACATTCTGATTGGCTAAAAATAGAGGGTAACACATTCTGATTGGATGAAAATAGAGGGTAACATATTCTGATTGGGTGAAAGTAGAGGGGAACACATTCTGATTGGATGAAAGGAGATGGAAGTAGAAAGGGGGGTCCATAATACATTTGGGATGCAAAGAAAACTGTCTGAGTAAAGCATATGTTTGTTAGTGAGTTAAGGTTGTTATCAAAAACATGTTTCTTAATCAAAGGAAATAGGAATAATACCTAAAAGACAGATCTGTAAAAAAGGAAATCTGCAGTTCAAACAAAAACAAAGTGGTCAACCCGCTAATGTTTTGGTTAACAGCTAAGGGATGGGGCTGGTGAAATGTAACTATTCATAGACAGACCTATGGATACAAGAACTGACCATGCATCAGATCAAAATGACAGTTTGAATCATGTTTCCAAGCTACACATAGTTCATTTTACAGACAATGGAATAAAACAAGCTTATATTTGGGGTTTTAATGTGATACATGGTACGACAGTTGAACTAAGCACATGAGGGATTTATAAGTTATATTCTTCAATAATCAAGGGCTATACGGTATATCATATATTCACATATATTCACATATATTTAAACAATGCCACTTAATATAATGTTTACATACCCTACATTACTCATCTCATATGTATATGTATATACTGTACTCTATATCATCTACTGCATCTGCCACTTATGTAATTACAGGTATCACTAGCCACTTAAGACTATGCCACTATGTTACTACCCTAACATTACTCATCTCATATGTATAGAATGTACACAGTATACCAATCTACTGCATCTTGCCTATGCCGTTCTGTACCATCACTCATTCATATATCTTTATAACAGTATGTCTTTATCCCTTTACAACTTGATGGGTCTATAAGTAGTAGTGTTGGAATTGTGTAGGTTAGTTACTGGTTGGTTAATCTACTGGCATTCGGAACTTAGAAGCACAAGCTTTTCGCTACACTCGCATTAACACTCTGCAACATGTGTATGTATGACAAATAAAATTTGATTTGATTTGATATATCAAAAGTCAAAATTTATGTAGAAATTGCAGAAAGCCATTTGACTAGATGTTCAAGAGTCTCATGGCTTTGATCATAGGCGTGGAAGCTGTTTAGAAGCCTCTTGGATCTAGACTTGTGCTCCTGCGTACCGCTTCCATGTGGTTGCAGAGGGGAAGAACAGTCTATGACTAGGGTGGCCTGGGAGCTATCTTCGACAAATTTTAGGCCTTCCTCTACAACCGCCTGGTACAGAGGTCACTGGGATGGCAGGAAGCTTGGCCCCAGTAGTATTGCGGTCGTGTGCACACCTCGGTAGTGCCTTGCGGTCGGAGCCGAAAGCAGTTTACCAACCAGCAGTTTGATGCAAACCAGTCAGGATGCTCCCGAGGGTGCAGCTGTAGAACCTTGTTGAGGAAGCTAGACCATGCCAAAAATTCTGAGGGTGAATAGGTTTGTCGTGCCCTCTGCACGACTGTCGTGTGTGCCTTGGACCATGGTATGTTTGTTGTGATTGGACACCAAAGAACGTGAAGCTCTCAACCTGCTCCACTGACCGAGCCCCGTCGATTGAGAATGGGGTGTGCTCGCGTCCTCTTTTACTGTTAGTCCACAATTCATCTCCGTTTGTCCTTGATCACGTTGAGGGAGATTGTTGTCCTGCACCACCGGCCAGGTCTCTACCTTCCCTTCCCTATAGGCTTGTCTCGTCATTGTCGGTTGATCAGGCCTACCACTTGTTGTGCCATCGGCAAAAACCTCGATGATGGTGTTGGAGTTGTGCTTGGCCGTGCAGTCATGAGTGAACAGGGAGTACAGGAGGGGACTGAGCACGCACCCCTGAGGGGCCCCCGTGTTGAGGATAAGCGTGACGGATGTGTTGTTGCCTACCCTTACCATCTGGGGGCGGCCCACCAGGAAGTCCAGGATCCAGTTGCAGAGTGAGGTGTTTAGTCCCAGGGTCCATATCTTATTGATGAGCTTTGAGGGCACTATGGTGTTGAATGCTGAACTGTAGTCAATGAACAGCATTCTCACATAGGTGTTCCTTTTGTCCAGGTGGCAAAGGCCAGTGTGGATTGCAATAGAGATTTCTCACATCAATGGTGTTGATGTGAGCCATGACCAGCCTTTCAAAGCACTTCATGGCTACAGACGTGAGTGCTACGGGTTGGTAGGCATTTAGGCAGGTTACCTTAGTGTTCTTGGGCACAGGGACTATGGTGGTCTGCTTAAAATATGTTGGTATTACAGACTCGYACAGGGAGAGGTTGAAAATGTCAGTGAAGACACATGCCAGTTGGTCAGCGCATGCTCGCAGTACATGTCCTGGTAATCCATCTGGCCCTGCGGCCTTGTGAATGTTGACCTGTTTGAAGGTCTTACTCAAATCAGCTGCAGAGAGTGTGATCACACTCAGGAACAGCTGGTGCTCTCATGCATGTTTCAGTGTTATTTGCCTCAAAGCGAGCATAGAAGTAGTTTAGCTCATCTGGTAGGCTCGTGTCACTGGGCAGCTCTCGGCTGTGCTTCTCTTTGTAGTCTGTAATAGTTTGCAAGCCCTGCCACATCCGACGAGCGTCATAACCGATGTAATATGATTCGATCTTAATCCTGTATTGTTGCTTTTCCTGTTTGATGATTCGTCGGAGGGGATAGCGGGATTTATTCTAAGCTTCCCGCTCCTTGAAAGCGGCAGCTCTAGCCTTTAGCTCAGTGCGGATGTTGCCTGTAAGCCATGGCTTCTGGTTGGGGTATGTACGTATGGTCACTGTGGGGACGACATCATCGATGCATTTATTGATGAAGCCAATGACTGATGTGGTGTACTCCTCAATGCCATCGGAGGAATCCCGGAACATATTCCAGTCTGTACTAGCAAAACAGTTTCTATTGATGGAGTCACTGGTGCTTCCTGCTTTAATTTTTGTTTGTAACAGGAATCAGGAGGATAATATTATGGTCAGATTTGCCAAATGGAGGGCGAGGGAGAGCTTTGTATGCGTCTCTGTGTGTGGAGTAAAGGTGTTCCAGAGTTCTTTTCGCTCTAGTTGCGCATTTAACATGTTGATAGAAATTTGGTAAGACAGATTTAAGTTTCCCATTAAAGTCCCCGGCCATTAGGAGCGCCACCTCTGGGTGAGCATTTTCCTGTTTGCTTATGGTGGAATACAGCTCATTGAGTGTGGTCTTACTGCCAGCTTCAGCCTGTGGTGGTATGTAGACAGCTACGAAAAATACAGATGAAAACTCTCTAGGTAGATAGTGTGGTCTACAGCGTATCATAAGATACTCTACCTCATGCAAGCAAAACCTAAAGACTTCCTTTGATATCGTGCACCAGCTGTTGTTTACAAAAATACATGCGCCCCTTGTTTTACCTGTTCTATCCTGCCGGTACAGCGTATAACCAGCCAGCTGTATGTTGATAATGTCGTCGTTCAGCCACGACTCCGTGAAGCATAAGATATTACAGTTTTGAATGTCCCATTGGTAGTTTAATCTTCCGTGTAGGTCATCGATTTTATTTTCCAAAGGTTGCACGTTTGCTAGCAGAATGGAAGAAAGTGGTGGTTAATTTGATCGCCTACGAATTCTCAGAAGGCAGCCCGCCCTCCGACCCCTTTTTCCCTACCTTCTCTTCACGCAAATTACGGGGATCTGGGTCTGTTTACGGGAAAGCAGTATATCATTCACGTCGGGCTCGTCAGATTCGTTAAAGGAAAAAAAGMATTTTGCCAGTTCATGGTGAGTAATCGCTATTCTGATGTCCAGTTCTGATGTTTCGGTCATAAGAGATGGTAGCAGCAACATTATGTACAAAATAAGTTGCAAATAATAGTTGCAAATAAATAATAAATTACAAACATCGCAAAGAAACAAACAAAAAACACAATCGGTTAGGGACACGTTAAACGTCAGCCTTCTTCTCCGGCGCCATCTGAATGTTTGTTGTTAGGGTGTGTAGTGTTGGTTGTTAGGGTGTGTAGTGTTTGTTGTTAGGGTGTGTATTGTTTGTTGTTAGGGTGTGTAGTGTTTGTTGTTAGGGTGTGTAGTGTTTGTTGTTTTTCGTGTGTAGTGTTTGTTGTTATGAGGTGTAGCGTTGATTGCTAGGGTGTGTAATGTTTGTTGTTAGGCTGTGTAGTGTTTGTTGTTATGGTGTGTAGCGTTGATTGCTAGGGTGTGTAGTGTTTGCTGTTATGGTGTGTAGTGTTAGTTGTTATGGTGTGTAGTGTTGGTTGTTAGGGTGTGTAGTGTTGGTTGCTAAGGTGTACTGTTGGTTGTTATCGTGTGTAGTGTTGGTTGTTAGGGTGTGTAGTGTTGGTTGTTAGGGTGTGTAGTGTTGGTTGTTAAGGTGTAGTGTTGGTTGTTAGGGTGTGTAGTGTTG
>NC_036869.1:1225735-1233173 GCF_002910315.2 Salvelinus sp. IW2-2015 | reverse complement strand
GTTTGTTTAGGTGTAGTTGTTGGTTGTTTAGTAAGGTAGAGAGAAACAAATTAAAATGTAGCGAATGTGGGAAGGAGGGAGGGAGAGAGGGAGAAGGGAGAAAGGGACAGAGGGAGAGAGGGAAAGAGGGGTTGTGGACGACAGAGAGATTGGGTTCCCCTGTCCAATCTGCCTGAAGGCTAGACCAAGTGTGAACTAACTGGGTTATCAATGTGTGTGTGTATGTGTGTGTCTGTTCGTGTAAGTGTATGTGTGCGTGTATGTCTGTGTGCGTGTGTGCGCAGGCAGATCGCTCAAGATTGACTTCGAAATTGAACGTCTGTCCATGTCCTGAGGATGTCTAGAACAGCATTAAGAGACCTGCCCAGCATTATCCAATGAGGTTGCAGGGCGGGCCCAACGGCTCAGTGGACACAGCAGAGAGAGAGAGCAATGACGTGGTGCACATCTCCATAGATATGTGACGTAGTACGTACATTTTTGGGGGGCTCGTGCGTGCTACTTTCAAAACTACTGGCTAAAAGGTATGCAAAAGTACTGGAGAATCTCCTTAACATCAAAATGTGACATTCGGAGAAACGGAACGATGCTGAGCAGGAGTCAACCCAGGGTGTCATATACACTTCGAAATTCAACGTTTGGAGATACGTGGACAAACGTCAGAATCTGAAATCAAATTGGTCAAACCGTGAGATCTTGTTGAGCGAGTGTTAAGATGGGTTTCCCCTGCCTGGACTGAGATGGCCTGTGCATTGCTTTAGCAATACAGACAGAAACACACCCTTCTGCAGAGCTGGATTTTCTGTTATCTCAGTACCGATACTGATAACCTTTCAAATGCAAATGTTTGAGATTACAATGCAGATTTAATGTAGAATAATATGTCAAATCCACAGTCATTATTCCCCACTTTTGTCTTTCACTATAAGCATGAGCAGCATCAGCCCTTATCTTTGTGTAAAAAGTACATCATTATGTGAGTAAAAATAAAGCATGTTTTTGTTTTGTTGTTATTTACATTAATGAAAGTAATTCGACACAAATGCATGAGGGGAAGAGAGGAGGATTGAGAAATCAAATTTACTGACTGTAGATACACATTACAACACACACACACAACACACACACACAACACACACACACACACACCACACACACACACACACACACACACACACACACACACACACACACACACACACACACACACACACACACACACACACACACACATGCACTCGCACACCAGTGGAGGCTGCTGAGGGAGGATGGCTCATGATAATGGTTAGAATAGAGTGAAAGGAATGGAAACCATATGTTTGATGTTGTTGATACCGTTCCACATTTTCCACTCAGCCATTACCAGGTGCCGTCCTCCCCAATTAAGGTGGCACCAACCTCCTGTGACGAACACACAGACATGCTACAGACACAACACTAAGATGAACACTCTTGTACACCACACACACACACACACACACACACACACACACACACACACACACACACACACCACACACACAACACACCACACACACACACACACACACACACACACACACACACACACACACACACACAACACACACACACACACACACACCACACACACACCATACATACACACACAAACACTCTAACCTTCTCTCTTGCCCTCTTGGGATGGCCTTGGCCTTGTTGTCTGTGATGTCTTTAAATGAAGCCAGGAAGAGCACCACGTCTCCCTTCTCATTCTTAATGGGGACAATTTCCAGCAGGCACCAGAACAATGACGCTGCAGTAGACAGACACACACACACAGACAACACAACACATTTTATAAGCACATAGCGGAGTAGGGTCAAGTTGACCCAAGACACTGATCTTGGGTCAGTTTTGCATTACCCCACTGATGGTTAAGGTTAGGATTGGGGGAGGGGAAGCTGATCCTAGATCTGTACCTGAGGGACACTTAGACCCAAGCCATACTACAGTACATACATGCTATGTGTGACCAATCATCTGAAATGATGCTCAACTTCTGATTAGTTGGTTTTCAGATCGTCAGATTCAGAAATCCAACATGTTCTATCATACACTGCACATGTTTTAATCACATCACAAATCAAGTTACTGCTACAGACCACACATTGTACTCTGAATCATGAAAATACAGTGAGGTATAACACAGCGAGACAATGACACATTTTTGGTTGTTTTGGCTCTGTACTCCAGCACTTTGGATTTGAAATGATACAATGAGGAATGAGCCCATCCCTAAGTCAGGGGATCTCGCTATGAACGTCGTGGTAAATATGGTCAAATCTGAGAAATGGAGGTGAAATTATGTAAATATGTGTAGTTCAGTATGTAAGTGCGGGCATGTGTGTCTGTGTGTGCAGAGTAGTGATAGTCTGTATGCTTCAAAGCATGTATGAATGTGTTCTCAGTCAAGAATAGGTGTAGAAGGAGAGTCCTGCTGAGTTCTTTCTCTCTCTCTCTCTCTCTCAAACCTCCCTGCTGGTAATGTCTCAATCACAACTCTCTCTGATCCTCTCTGAGAGAGAGATCTTCACCATCAAACACACAGAAAACAGTCTGATTCTGAAGGAACAGTCACAGGCAGGCAAAGACAGAGGGAATCCTACATCTACAACTCCACCTGACATGATTCTGATTAGATTGAATGAAAGACTGAGAGAGGGAGGGAGGAGGAGAGAGAATGGGGGAGAGCGAGAGAGAAAATGACAGAGACGGAATAAGAGATGGATGAGGGGAGACAGAGAGAGAGAAAGACAGGGAGATAGAGAGATACAGTGATTGTGTGAGAGAGATAGAAATAAAGAGAGAGCAAAATAAAGAAATAGAGTGAGAGTGAGAGAAAGAGAAAAAGACAGTGAGAGAAAAAAATAGAGCAAGAGAGAGAGACAAAAAAGACAGAGAAAGTGATAGAGACAGAGAGAGATAGAGAGACAGAGACAAAGAAAGAGAGCGATAGAGAGAGAGAGAGAGACAGAGAGAGCGGTAAAGAGAGACAGAGAAAGACAGAGAGACCGATAGAGAGGGAGATATGGGACAAACACCAAATTGAGACTCGTCATGCAGAATTCTGCAAAAATATCCTCTGTGTACAATGAGTAACACCAAATAATGCATGCAGAGCGGAATTAGGCCAATAGCCGCTAATCATCAAAATCCAGAAACGAGCCCTTAAACTCTACAACCACCTAAAAGGAAGCGATTCCCATAAGCAAGCTGGTTCTGGGGCTCCGTTCACAAACAGGCCCCATGGGGAGAGCAACACAATTAGACCCAACCAAATCATGAGAAAACTAAAAGATAATTACTTGACACAATAAGCAGAGAGAGAGAGAGCGAGAGAGAGAGAGAGAGAGAGAGAGCAGCCAGTCACCAGCGCTGAGTGTTATTAAAGTTTCATGTGTTAAAGGACAGCTCTACCACTTTTCAACCTCATGGTCATTATCTCCAACACAATACCAGTGTCAACATATGTGAAAACAGCAATTTTTTGGGAGAAAAAAATATAAAGTTAAAAAGTGCTACCCGATGACATCAAAAGTAAAAACATTTTAAAAACAGTGATTTTCCAACACTATGAGATTCACAGTGACATGAGGAGGAAGAAAATACTTGGACTAGAAACTCTTTGCAGGTTTTGAAGATCCCAGTTTTGTGATGTCACGGAGAAGCATTTTTTTTGCTTGGCCTTTCTTCTGTTTAACCACAGGTCATTGAGACATTGTGTTTCACATATGTAGACACTGGTTTGGTGCTGCATATGAGGTTGAAAAGCGGCAGAATTGCCCTTTAAGATATGGGTTTTAAGTAATAATCACAGGGCATATCAGAGAGAGATGTTCGCGTTTCATAGGCTTATTAGGAGACCTGACCACGTTGCCAATCACAGCTTACTTCCCTTCCCCCCTTCAATCCACCCACCCATCTATCTATACTGGTCTAAATGGGAACACTCCAGCTATACAGTAGCAACAGGAGAAGCCTGTTGTCTCACGGCTTAAACATCCTTCTTTAAATAAGTGTCCTTTTAACCTTTGTCAAATTGTATATGAGTAACTAAGCTTGATTGCACTACGTAAGTGATTCAGTCAAGACATATCGACGTTGTTCCCAGAATATTGGTGTGAAAGAACTGAACAAGTCAGTACACTTTCACCTATCCTGAGTGTTCAGATCAGTGCAGGAGACAGGAGATTAGCCCCCGCCCCTTTCCTTACCAGCCTTTTTGTAGAACATGATTTCTTCCTTGAAGTCCTTCCGTTCATCCAGGGCGTCGTCGATGCTGAGGATGATGGTCTCGCTGCTCTCTGGGCCATACAGGAACTTACAGGCACAGCTCTTCTGCATGACCTCAGCGCGGGAGAAGCCTGTGAGCTCACAGAAGCCATCAGAACAGTAGACGATGGGGAAGCCTTGGGCCTTGGACACCTGGGCATTAGCCAGGATGAAGTTGCTGTCTGGTGGAATCAAAGATAAAGACAGGTTAGAATACAGGGTGGCATTCATTAGTGTACATCATAGCAAAACATTTAGCAACGAAGATGAGAGTTTCTTATTGGACAAGTTCAGGTTTTTTATTTTTTATTTCAATTTCACCTTTATTTAACCAGGTAGGCCAGTTGAGAACAAGTTCTCATCAACTGCGACCTGGCCAAGATAAAGCAAAGGAGTGCGACAAAAACAACAACACAGAGTTACACATAAACAAACGTACAGTCAATAACACAATAGAAAAATCAATGTACAGTGTATGCAAATGTAGAAGAGTAGGGAGGTAAGGCAATAAATACGTCATGGAGGCGAAATAATTACAATTTAGCATTAACACTGGAGTGTTAGATGTGCAGATGATGATGTGCAAGTAGAGATACTGGGGCGCAAAGGAGCAAGAGGATAAGTAACAATATGGGGATGAGGTAGTTGGCTGTGCTATTTACAGATTGGCTGTGTACAGGTACAGTGATCGGTAAGCTGCTCTGACAGCTGATGCTTAAAGTTAGAGAGGGAGATATAAGACTCCAGCTTCAGTGATTTTTTCAATTCGTTCCAGTCATTGGCAGCAGAGAACTGGAAGGAAAGGCGGCCAAAGGAAGTGTTGGCTTTGGGGATGACCAGTGAAATATACCTGCTGGAGCGCGTGCTACGGGTGGGTGTTGCTATGGTGACAAGTGAGCTGAGATAAGGCGGGGCTTTACCTAGCATAGACTTATAGATGACCTGGAGCCAGTGGGTTTGGCGACGAATATGTAGTGAGGGCCAGCCAACAAGAGCATACAGGTCGCAGTGGTGGGTAGTATATGGGGCTTTGGTAACTAAACAGATGGCACTGTAATAGACTACATCCAATTTGCTGAGTAGAGTGTTGGAGGCTATTTTGTAAATGACATCGCCGAAGTCAAGGATCGGTAGGATAGTCAGTTTTACGAGGGTATGTTTGGCAGCATGAGTGAAGGAGGCTTTGTTTGCCTAATAGTAAGCCGATTCTAGATTTAATTTTGGATTGGAGATGCTTAATGTGAGTCTGGAAGGAGTGTTTACAGTTTAACCAGACACCTTGGTATTTGTAGTTTACAGTCTAACCAGACACCTTGGTATTTGTAGTTTAAGGTCTAACCAGACACCTTGGTATTTGTAGTTTACAGTCTAACCAGACACCTTGGTATTTATAGTTTACAGTCTAACCAGACACCTTGGTATTTGTAGTTTTCTTCCGTTTGGTTTCTCGTGAATCCTAGCCTGATGACTCACACTAAATTCTTCCGCTGCTCTGTCATTCACTACATACTTTAGTCTGAGACTGCCATCATTGAAGTCGCTTGTGGTGACGAGGGGCCCGAGGGGCGTTGTACAAAACAAAGTAATCAGCGATTGGATCGTGTCTAACCAATCAGAGTATCAGAGCCAATGACACATGTACTGTATCTGGCCCTACCCATCGGTTTCTGGACCAATCAGACATCCCCGAATGTGTTCGCATTCAGTGAAGGGTCTGGGAGGTACTCAGATCCAGACTCATTGCAGAGAAGAAAGTAACATCTGTGGGTGTGGTGTAGAGTTTGGCTGGAGCAAGAAGTCTGGGTAGCCAGGCAAAGTGAATACGCCCTGGTTTAGACAGTGCTGATTTGAGAATACCCCTGAGAGAAGTGGAGAGGAGTCCAGTTGGGAAAAATCTGAGAGATTAGTGCACACCTAGCAAGAAGCTGTTGTTCAGCAGCGTTTTTGTGATGGTATAGTTTGCTAAACAAATACCCACTGGATTGTTGAAAATAATCATGATATCATTCTGTCAGGTAAGCATAGGCTACTTTGTAGTTAACATTTAATTGAGAAGATTCATTGCTAACGGCTACTGCACACACACAGACATGGGCATTCTCGTTGCCTCTTCAGGAATTTGCAGGAAATATGAATCACTGATGCATTCTGTTCATGTATTATGATCATCTTGGAGCGACTTAATTTATTTTTAATACTTTTAGTTGGTTCCCTACTAAGGTCAATACATTTTTGAATATTGTTGAATTCCATTTTATGGATTCCGTGAGGGCCCTAATTATCATATTTGGACCTGCCTGAGGCTCTCACTACCTATTGTTCCTGCAGTGATGATTCACCATCTTCATCTAATGTTTTCATCATTTATCTGCAGATCATCTCCAAAAGCCCTAGGCCTACCAGTAGCCTATGCAAATTAGGGAGCCAAATGAACAGCTCTCTCACTGATACGATTCGGGAGACTACACTGACTGATGAGACAAGAGTTCTCACTTTAGTTTGGTTGACTTGTCCCGATGTGATGCCATGGACATATAACCACGTTGCATGATTTATGAACGGCTAAGAGATACAGGAGGTTGACTTTATTCAGTCAGTTCCACACCTTTTTATAAACGAGTGAATAGTTGCTGTTCAGTTGTCAATCAACGCACAGTAAATAGCCTATGCGCCACGACTCCGCATATGTGAAATTTGTGAAAGAAAATCACTGAATGTGTCAGAAAACAATAATTAGGCTAAGTAGTGGATTTTGACTCGTCGTTACCACTTACATTGGACGTGCAAATTCACGAGGCCCATGTTTACTCTGTGTAAAGAAATTTGACCACAACCAGAGATCGGTAGGCTGGGGAGGAGGCTGTGCGGGTGAGGGGAGGATGGTGTGAGGGTGTGAGGGTGAGGGTGAGGGGAAGAGGGTGTGGGGAGGAGGCTGTGTGGGTGAGGAGAGGAGGGTGTGAGGTGAGGGGCAGAGGGTGTGGGGGAGGAGGCTGTGTGGGTGTAAGGAGAAGGGAGGGTTGGGTGTTGAGGGTGTAGGTGAAGGGAGGAGGGTGGTGGGAGGGAGGCTGTGTGGGTGAGGAGAGGAGGGTGTGAGGGTGTGAGGGTGAGGGCGGAGGGTGTGGGGAGGAAGGCTGTGTGGGTGAGG
>NC_036869.1:1194306-1225710 GCF_002910315.2 Salvelinus sp. IW2-2015 | reverse complement strand
AGAGACACAAAAAACAACACCACAACCAAGAGATCGGGTAGCTGGGGAGGAGGCTGTGCGGGTGAGGGGAGGATGGTGTGAGGGTGAGGGTGAGGGTGAGGGAAGAGGGTGTGGGGAGGAGGCGTGTGGTGAGGAGAGGAGGGTTGTGAGGGTGAGGGAAGAGGGTGTGGGGAGAGCTGTGTGGGTGAGGAGAGGAGGTGTGAGGGTGTGAGGTGAGGGAGGAGGTGGGGGGAGGAGGCTGTGTGGGTGAGGAGAGGAGGTGTGAGGCTGTGGAGGGTGAGGGCAGGGCGAGGGGTGGGGAGGGGAGGCTGTGTGGGTGAGGAGAGGGTGTGAGGGTGGAAGGTGTGGTGCCAGGGATAATCTCTTTTCCCACTGACGAATGATTATGTAATTGTTTTATGTCTCGTGTCAACCATTGCCAAAGGAAACAACAGTAATCTCTGTTTTAAACCACAATGTTCCCTCAACGGGAGAAATGCAAACGTTCCGTTTCATAATTCCTTATTGACAGAGAGTTCTCTCTGTCTCCATTCCTCTCTAACTCACTGAAGATATTCTCCAGTCGGAAGCGGAGGAGATCTTAGATAATGTTTTATTTGCACAGCAAAATGTGCGGGTTGATCGCTGTTTCTGCATTAAGGCAGACACCAGTATGGCCTTGGGACTTCTATCTGCAGGCTGTTACCAGACCACACACACACATTCACACACAAACTGCTCCAGACACTCAGGAGGACCAGACATCTGAGAGGAACCAGAGACAGACATTCCGTAACTCCTCTTCCTCACGTCCTGCCTGTTCCATAGCACCCTCTGAGAGGTGGAGAGGCTGATGCTTAGCCTTAAGAGGTTCACCCAAGTGTGTGTGTGTGTTGGTTTGTGTGGTGTGTGTGGTGTGTGTGTGTTGTGTGTGTGTGTGGTGTGTGTGTGTGGTGGTGTGTGTGTGTGTGTGTGGTGTGTGTGTTGTGTGTGTGGTGTGTGTGTGTGTGTGTGTGTGTGTGTGTGTGTGTGTGGTGTGTGTGTGTGTTTGTGCGTTTGTGATGCAGTGCGTGAGTTGCGTTGTTTGTGACTGAGTGCCTGTGTAGCCTACACCACTACGGAGCTACAGTATGTATTTACTGCGTTGGAAGCACTGGTCTGCATATCACACTGCCAAAATTGTTTTTGCTTGAACTCTGCCTGCTCTCTCTCTCTCTCTCTCTCTCTCTCTCTCTCTCTCTCTCTCTCTCTCTCTCTCTCTCTGCTCTCTCTCTTCTGCTCTCTCACACACACACACACACACACACACACACACACACACACACACAACAACACACACACACACACACACCACACACACACACACACACACACACACACACACCACACACCACACACACACACACACACACACAGGTGTCCCCATCTGGATGTGGCTGGTACTCTAATGGCCCAGATTGAATCCAGGCATGGGACTGATTTGGGGCAGTGGGGGTTGCAGACACTTTTGAATAATCATAAGCAACTCATTTTGCTAATCTCAACCCTAACCTCACACATTCACACCATCTATCACCCCACACTGATTCTCCTCCTCTAACCTCCTTCCCTCCATTAACACTCCTCTCCATTTCTCTCTCTAACCTTCCCTCATCAACACCCTCTCCATGTCTCTACTCATACACTTCCCTCATCAACACTTCCTCTCCATTTTCTCCTTAACCTTCCCTCCATCAACACTCCTGCTCCTCATTTCTCTACCTCTAACCATCCCTCCATCAACACTCCTCTCCATTTCTTCACTCACACCTCCCCCCGTAGCAACATCCTCTCCATGTCTCTACTCTAACCTTCCCTCCATCAACCTCCTCTCCATTTTCTCTACTCTAACCTTCCCTCCATCAACACTCCTCTCCATTCTCTCTCTACCTTCCCTCCATTCAACAACTCCTCTCCATTTCTCTCCTCTAACCTTCCCTCCATCAACATCTCCTCTCATTTTCTCTACTCTAACCTTCCCCTCATCAACACTCCTCTCCATTTCTCACATCTAACCTTCCCTCCATCAACACTCCTCGCCATTTCTCGTACTCTAACCTTCCCTCCATCAACACTCCTCTCCATTCTCTACTAACCCATCTCCCTCCTCTCTAACGCTTCCCTCATATCAAACTCTCCTTTCCATTTCTTACTTAACTCTAACTCCATATCAACATCCTCTCCATTTCTCTCTCCTTAAGCACTTCCTCGCAATCAACTCTCTCCATTTCTCTACATCTGCAACTCTTCCCTCCCATTACACTCCTCTCTATTTCATCCTCTAACACTTCTCCTCACCGCTCTCCATTCTCTACGTCTACCTGTCCCTCTAACACCGCTCTCTACACTCCACTTCCTCGTCTCAATCCATTCAATTCAATTGAAAAGGGCTTTGATTGTATAAGGAAAGAGATAATGATTTACATTGCCAAATAGCATAAGAAATACGAGCAGGAAAACAAGGGAATATTAAACAATCAGAAATTGAAGCTAGTAAATGCATACTCACAAAACAGTGCTAAAATGCTTATCATTTCAAATGTTATGATTGATGGCTTTTTTACAGTGGGTTGTAACAATGTGCAAATAGTGTGTATAAAGGTGAAAATTAAACAAACAGGAAAATATAGGGTTGTATTACATTTTCTTTCTATTCTTCTGCTCTTATTTGCTCCGCATGCAACCACCCATAAGATCATCAACTCTATCTGCAGCTGCATGAGAGGTCCCTCATATATATGATGTTGGGAGGAGTTTGAGAAGGAGAGAGGAGGGAAGAGTAAGAGGGAGGAGGAGGAGGAGGGAGGGAGGGAGGCGGAATAAAGAGAAGGGAAGGGGAGAGGGGTGGGGGAGAAGGAGAGGAGGAAGAGGGAGAGGGAGGAAGGGAGGGAGGAAGGGAGAGGAGGAAGAGAGGGAAGAGGTCGATGGAGAGAGGAGAGAGAGGGAGGGAGAGGGGAGGAAGAGGGGAGGAGGTACAGGGGATAGAAAGGGGAGGGGGAGAGGGAGCTGGGGAGAGGACAGAGGAGGGAAGAGAAAAGAGAGGAAAAGGTCGATGGAGAGAGGGAGAAGAGAGGGAGGGAGAGGGGAGGAAGAAGGGGAGAGGGAGAATCTATGGATGTGAAGGATTCATCACGCCAGAGAACGCATTTATACTGCTCCAGAGTCCCAATGGCGGTGAGCTTGTACACCACTCTAGCCGAGCTTGGCATTGCGCAGTTGATCTTAGGCTTTTCCTGCAGCTGGCTCGGCCAGTGGAAACCCATTTCATGAACCTCCCTACGAACAGTTCTTGTGTTGACGTGCTTCCAAGAGGCAGTTTGGAACTCGAGTAGGTGTTGCAACCGAGGACAGACCATTTTTACACGCCACGTGCTTCAGCACTCGGCTGTCCTATTTGTAAGTCTGTGTGTGCCTGCCAATTCGTGCCTGAGCAGTTATTGCTCCTAGACATTTCCACTTCACAATAACAGCACTTACAGTTGACCGGGCAGGACAGGAATTTGACAAACTGAGATGTTGGAAAGGTGGCATCCTATGACAGTGCCATGTTGAAAGTTACTGAGCTCTTCAGTAAGGCCATTCTACTGCCAATGTTCTAGGCTATGAAGATTGCATGGCTGTGTGCTCTATTTTATACACCTGTCAGCAATGGGGTGGGGCTGAAATAGCCGAATCCACTCATTTGTAGGGGTGTCCACATACTTTTGTTATAAATATTGTATGTCCATTAATATGTTACTAACATTTAACAGTGTGTCATACAAATGATCAAAAAGCTGCAGGCTTAAAGTTAAATCTAGACTTGGTTTCCTCTATCATAATCACTCCTCTTTCACCCCAGCTGCCAAACTAACCCTGATTCAGATGACCATCCTACCCATGTTTACCATTCGGCCATCAGATTTGCCACCAATGCTCCTTATAGGAAACATCACTGTGCTCTATACTCCTCTGTAAACTGGTCATCTCTGTATACCCATCGCAAGACCCACTGGTTGATGCTTATTTATAAAACCCTCTTAGGCCTCACTCCCCCCTATCTTAGATATCTACTGCAGCCCTCATCCTCCACATACAACACCCGTTCTGCCAGTCACATTCTGTTAAAGGTCCCCAAAGCACACACATCCCTGGGTCGCTCCTCTTTTCAGTTCGCTGCAGCTAGCGACTGGAACGAGCTGCAACAAACCCTCAAACTGGACAGTTTTATCTAAATCTCTTCATTCAAAGACTGAATCACGGACACTCTTACTGACAGTTGTGGCTGCTTTGTGTGATGTATTGTTGTCTCTACCTTCTTGACCTTTGTGCTGTTGACTTTGCCCAATAATGTTTGTACCATGTTTTTGTGTTGCTACCATGTTGTGTTGCTACCATGTTGTTTTTATGTTGTGTTGCTATCATGCTGTGTTGCTACCATGTTGTTGTCATGTTGTGTTGCTATCATGCTGTGTTGTCATGTTTTGCTGCCTTGTTATGTTGTTGTCTTAGGTCTCTTTTTATGTAGTGTTGTGTCTCTCCTGTTGTGATGTGTGTTTTATCCTATATTTATATATATATTTTTTTTTAAGTATTTATCCCATGCCCCTGTCCCCGCAGGAGGCCTTTTGCCTTTTGGTAGGCCGTCATTGTAAATAAGATTTTGTTCTTAACTGACTTGCCTAGTTAAATAAAGATTAAATTAAAATAAAATTAAATAAAATTTTGAATTTTCTCACTACACGCAAATACAAAAGTGTCTGCATCTCACCGGTAGAAACGGTCCAGCGACAAATCAAATCAAATCAAATTACATTTTGTTGGTCACATACACATGGTTAGCAGATGTTAATGCGAGTGTAGTGAAATGCTTGTGCTTCTAGTCTGACAGTGCAGTAATATCTAACAAGTAATCTAACAAATTCACAGAGACTACCTTATACACACAATGTAAGGAGATGGAATAAGAATATGAACATTTAAATATATGGATGCGCGATGGCAGTGCGGCACAGGCAATATTTTTTATTTTACCGTTATTTTACCAGGTAAGTTGACTGAGAACACGTTCTCATTTACAGCAACGACCTGGGGAATAGTTACAGGGGAGAGGAGGGGGATGAATGAGCCAATTGTAAGCTGGGGATGATTAGGTGACCGTGATGGTCTGAGGGACAGCTAGATGGTGTAAAATACAGTATATACATATGAGATGAGTAATGTAGGACATGTAAACATTATTAAAGTGGCATTATTTAAAGTGACTAGTGATACCATTATTAAATCAATTTATTAAAGTAGCCAGTGATTTGAGTCTGTATGTTGGCAGCAGCCTTTCTATGTTAGTGATGACTGTTTAACAGCCTGATGGCCTTGAGATAGAAGCTGTTTTCAGTCTCTCGGTCCCAGCTTTGATGCACCTGTACTGACCTCGCCTTCTGGATGGTAGTGGGGTGAACAGGCAGTGGCTCGGGTGGTTGTTGGCCTTGATGATCTTTATGGCCTTCCTGTGACATCGGGTGCTGTAGGTGTCCTGGAGGGCAGGTAGTTTGCCCCCGGTCATGTGTTGTGCAGACCGCACCACCCTCTGGAGAGCCTTGCTGTTGAGGGCGGTGCAGTTGCCGTACCAGGTGGTGATACAGCCCGACAGGATGCTCTCGATTATGCATCTGTAGGGGTTTGTGAGGGTTTTAGGTGACAAGCCAAATTTCTTCAGCCTCCTGAGGTTGAAGAGGCGCTGTTGCGCCTTCTTCACCACGCTGTCTGTGTGGGTGGACCATTTCAGTTTGTCCGTGATGTGTACACAGAGGAACTTAAAACTTTCCACCTTCTCCACTACTGTTCCATCTATGTGGATAGGGGGGTGCTCCCTCTGCTGTTTGTGGATAGGGGGGTGCTCCCTCGCTTTGAATGCTGGGTATTGTGGTTGTAAGCAAACCACAATACCCAGCATTCATAGCGATTTCAGGACTGCCCCGTGGAGGTGAGAAATATCAGAATGTCTGTCTTTGTAACCATCACTTTCAGCCAGAGGATTTTTAAATGGAACTGAAGTTTTAACTGATGGGGTTGTCATGTCGTTGAATGTTGAAAAGTGATGCTATTCTATCAATTTTCCCCTTCACTTCAAAGAGGGAGCTATCCGATCAGCCAACATCAGCACAGCAGAAAATAAGTCAAGTTACCTAGCTAACTAGCTAGCTAGCTAGCGAACTACATCAAATCAAATCAAATCAAAGTTTATTTGTCACGTGCGCTGAATACAACAGGTGTAGACCTTACAGTGAAATGCTTACTTACAGGCTCTAACCAATAGTGCAAAAAAGGTATTAGGTGAACAATAGGTWGGTAAAGAAATAAAACAACAGTAAAAAGACAGGCTATATACAGTAGCGAGGCTATAAAAGTAGTGAGGCTACATACAGGCACCGGTTAGTCAGGCTGATTGAGGCAGTATGTACATGTACATATGGTTATTAAAGTGACTATGCATATATGATGAACAGAGAGTAGCAGTAGCGTAAAAGAGGGGTTGGCGGGTGGGACACAATGCAGATAACCCGGTTAGCCAATGTGCGGGAGCACTGGTTGGTCGGCCCAATTGAGGTAGTATGTACATTTACATTACATTTAAGTCATTTAGCAGACGCTCTTATCCAGAGCGACTTACAAATTGGAAAGTTCATACATATTCATCCTGGTCCCCCCGTGGGGAATGAACCCACAACCCTGGCGTTGCAAGTGCCATGCTCTACCAACTGAGCCACACGGGACCACAAGTATAGTGTGGTCCCGTGTATGTATAGTTAAAGTGACTATGCATATATGATAAACAGAGAGTAGCAGCAGCATAAAAAGGGGGGTTGGGGGGGGGGCACACAATGCAAATAGTCCGGGTAGCCATTTGATTACCTGTTCAGGAGTCTTATGGCTTGGGGGTAAAAACTGTTGAGAAGCCTTTTTGTCCTAGACTTGGCACTCCGGTACCGCTTGCCATGTGGTAGTAGAGAGAACAGTCTATGACTTGGGTGGCTGGGGTCTTTGACAATTTTTATGGCCTTCCTCTGACACTGCCTGGTATAGAGGTCCTGGATGGCAGGCAGCTTAGCCCCAGTGATGTACTGGGCCGTACGTACTACCCTCTGTAGTGCCTTGCGGTCAGAGGCTGAGCAATTGCCGTACCAGGCAGTGATGCAACCAGTCAGGATGCTCTCGATGTTGCAGCTGTAGAACCTTTTGAGGATCTGAGGATCCATGCCAAATCTTTTTAGTTTCCTGAGGGGGAATAGGCTTTGTCATGCCCTCTTCATGACTGTCTTGGTGTGTTTGGACCATTCTAGTTTGTTGTTGATGTGAACACCAAGGAACTTGAAGCTCTCAACCTGCTCCACTGCAGCCCCGTGGATGAGAATGGGGGCGTGCTCGGTCCTCTTTTCCTGTAGTCCACAATCATCTCCTTAGTCTTGGTTACGTTGAGGGATAGATTGTTATTCTGGCACCACCCGGCCAGGTCTCTGACCTCCTCCCTATAGGCTGTCTCGTCGTTGTCGGTGATCAGGCCTACCACTGTTGTGTCGTCTGCAAACTTAATGATGGTGTTGGAGTTGTGCTTGGCCATGCAGTCATGGGTGAACAGGGCGTACAGGAGGGGACTGAGCACACACCCCTGGGGAGCTCCAGTGTTGAGGATCAGCGTGGCAGATGTGTTGCTACCTACCCTCACCACCTGGGGGCGGCCCGTCAGGAAGTTCAGGATCCAGTTGCGAAGAGAGGTGTTTAGTCCCAGAATCCTTAGCTTAGTGATGAGCTTTGAGAGTACTACGGTGTTGAACGCTGAGCAGTAGTCAATGAATAGCATTCTCACATAAGTGTTCCTTTTGTCCAGGTGGGAAAGGGCAGTGTGGATTACAATAGAGATTGCATCATCTGTGGATCTGTTTGGGCAGTATGCAAATTGGAGTGGATCTAGGGTTTCTGGGATAATGGTGTTGATGTGAGCCATTACCAACCTTTCAAAGCACTTCATGGCTACGGACGTGAGTGCTACGGGTCTGTAGTCATTTAGGCAGGTTGCCTTTGTGTTCTTGGGCACAGGGACTATGGTGGTCTGCTTGAAACATGTTGGTATTACAGACTCAATCAGGGACATGTTGAAAATGTCAGTGAAGACACCTGCCAGTTGGTCAGCACATGCCCGGAGCACACGTCCTGGTAATCCGTCTGGCCCCGCAGCCTTGTATATGTTTACCTGTTTAAAGGTCTTACTCACATCGACTACGGAGAGCGTGATTACACAGTCGTCCGGAACAGCTGATGCTCTCATGCATGCCTCAGTGTTGCTTGCCTCGAAGTGAGCATAGAAGTGATTTAGCTCGTCTGGTAGGCTCGTGTCACTGGGCAGCTCATGGCTGTGCATCCCTTTGTAGTCTGTGATAGTTTTCATTTGTTTATCTAAATCAATATCTAGCTAGCTAGCTTTCATAATACGCTGGCTGGACATTCCAAAGCATATCAATGTAATTAGGCAGCTGCTATCTGGTGATGTGATGTATAACTTTTCAAGCTAACGCTAGCTTCGTTAGGTTACATTATCCAACTGTTAGCTAGCTAACTAACTACCACAGAGGCTAACGTGACTGTGTTCTATTTAGAGTCCGATCTTATCAACATCTGCAAAGGCATCAAAATCAAGCTCAGCACCAGGAACTAGTGTAAGTAACACTCTAAAACCGTGCTAAAATCTACTAAATCTTTCCATGACTCCATGATGAGCAAATAAATATACTGGAGCTAGGCATAAACATGGTCCATGTCTTGTTGTTATAGTGGGTGTGTTTACAAGTAGGCTACAACTTCTACTGTAGTTTTCTCTGTATTGGTTGTTTATGCATGGCTTGAAGTCTAAATTGGAGATGGTGTGGGTCACTGACTGGTGATTGTTGGGGGAGGGTATTGTGTGTGAAGGTTAGTAGTACAGAGCCTGTACACCCATTGGATGGAAGCGTTCAGCCTAGAATAAGCTGAAGCTCCACATCATCTGACTGTGAAACAAGCCAGGACAGCCAGAGGTATTTAGAAAAGCACAATGCCATCTTAAAACAAAAACTAAATCACCAATACACTAAACTGTCTACAAAACAAGTGCTCCTCGAACTTTTCACACCCTTGCAGTCAGATATTTGGCATGGGGAAAGGGGCTGCTAGTTTTCTCTTCTAGCCTAATCCCTCCATTGTTGGCAGTGCTTGTCTACTCAACAGTACAACTTTAGGTGCTCATACAGAACAATTAATGACTACACTGTTTACAAGTCAAGCCCCCCTCAAACCTTTCCCATCTTTGCTAACAGCCCATCTCAATGCTCTATTATTGACTCTTGAGTGTAAAAAACACTAAAACACTAAAACGCTAACTGTTGTCCATGTGTATATAATGGTGTTTTATATAATATTTTTTTATGACTAAATGATTCCAGCTGCATCAGAAACTGTTGACTTCAACTTCTTGATTAATTTATTGTGGTATTCATTAAATGTATTTGGATAAACTAGCTTCAGTCTTACTGCTAAAATAGATGACGCAGGGAGTTGGTGTATCATTTAAACTAATTTGTTGGCACGTAAACATGTTTCAATAAAACAATAGATTAGTCTGTCATTATAGCAAATAAGTAAGAAAAAGTATGTGAACACATTGGAATTTTTTATTTAACTAGGCAAGTCAGTTAAGAACAAATTCTTATTTACAATGACAGCCTAGGAACAGTGGGCTAACTGCCTTGTTCAGGGGCAGAGAGACAGATTTTTATCTTGTCAGATCGAGGATTCGATCTAGCAACCTGTCGGTCACTGGCCAAACGCTCTAACCACTAGGCTACCTGCCGCACAAATTACTTGGATTTCTGCATAAATTGGTCATCAAATTTGATCGGATCTTCATCTAAGTCACAACAATAGACACACATAGTGTACTTAAACTAATAACACACAAATTATTGTATTTTTCTTGGCTATATTGAATACATCATTTAAACATTCACAGTGTAGGTTGAAAAAAGTATGTGAACCCCTAGGCTAATGACTTCTCCAAAAGCTAATTGGAGTCAGGAGTCAGCTAACCTGGAGTCTAATCAATGAGACGAGCTTGGAGATGTTGGTTAGAGCTGCCTTGCCCTATAAAAAAACACTCACAAAATTGAGTCTGCTATTCACAAGAAGCATTGCCTGATGTGAACCATGCCCTCGAACAAAAGAGATCTCAGAAGACCTAAACATTGACTTGTTGTCACACCCTGATCTGTTCCACCTGTCCTTGTGCTTGTCTCCACCCCCTCCAGGAGTCACCCATCTTCCCCATTATCCCCTGGTATTTAAACCTGTGTTTTCTGTCTGTCTGTGCCAGTTTCGTCTTGTATGTTCCAAGTCAACCAGCGTAGTTTTCTGTGTGCCTGCCTTTTCTATTCTCTTTTGCTAGTCCTCCGGTTTTTGACCCTTGCCTGTTTCTGGACTCTGTACCCACTGCCTGACCATTCTGCCTGCTGACCTCGAGCCTGCCTGCCACTCTGTACCTCCTGGACTCTGTACCCGCCTGCCTGACCATTCTGCCTGCCCTGACCTCGAGCCTGCCTGCCACTCTGTACCTCCTGGACTCTGAACTGCTTTTGACATTTTGCCTGTCAATGACCATTCTCTTGCCTACCCCTTTTGGATGATTAATAAATATCAAAGACTCAAACCATCTGCCTCCTGTGTCTGCATCTGTGTCTCGCCTTGTGCCCTTATACTTGTTGACTTGCATAAAGATGGAAAGGGTTACAAAAGTATCTCTAAAAGCCTTAATGTTCATCAGTTCACTTTAAGACAAATTGTCTATAAATGGAGAAAGTTCAGCACTGTTGCTACTCTCCCTAGGAGTGGCCGTTCTGCAAAGATGACTGCAAGAGCACAGCACAGAATGCTCAATGAGGTTAAGAAGAATCCTAGAGTGTCAGCTAAAGACTTATAGAAATCTCTGGAACATGCTAACCTCTCAGTCTACGATACATAAAACATTAAACAAGAATGGTGTTCATGGGAGGACACCACGGAAGAAGCCACTGCTGCCCAAAAAAACATTGCTGCACGTCTGAAGTTTGCAAAAGTGCACCTGGATGTTCCACAGCGCTACTGGCAAAATATTCTGAGGACAGATGAATCTACAGTTGAGTTGTTTAGAAGGAACACACAACACTATGTGTGGAGAAAAAAAGGCACAGCACACCAACATCAAAAATATTTAAAAAATCCTGACTGTAAAGTATGGTGGAGGGAGCATCATGGTTTGGGGCTGCTTTGCTGCCTCAGGGCCTGGACAGCTTGCTATCATCGACGGAAAAATGAATTCCCAAGTTTATCAAGACATTTTGCTGGAGAATGTTAGGCTATCTGTCCGCCAATTGAAGATCAACAGAAGTTGGGTGATGCAACAGGACAACAACCCAAAACATAGAAGTAAATCAACAACAGAAT
The DNA here is from genome assembly GCF_002910315.2 of Salvelinus sp. IW2-2015. Lineage (NCBI taxonomy): Eukaryota > Metazoa > Chordata > Actinopteri > Salmoniformes > Salmonidae > Salvelinus > Salvelinus sp. IW2-2015. The sequence goes on along the minus strand of NC_036869.1, from coordinate 1,214,208 downwards.
GGCTTCAACAGAAGAAAATACGCCTTCTGGAGTGGTCCAGTCAGAGTCTTGACCTCAACCCGATTGAGATGCTGTGGCATGACCTCAAGAGAGCAGTTCACATCAGACATCCCAAGAATATTGCTGAACTGAAACAGTTTCGAAAAGATGAATGGTCGAGTGGTGATGGTGGGCGGGTGCTTTGCTGATGACACTGTCTGTGATATATTTACAATTCTAGGCACACTTAACCAGCATGGCTACCACAGCATTCTGCAGCGATACGCCATCCCATTTGGTTTGCACTTAGTGGACCTGTCATTTGTTTTCAACAGGACAATGACCCAAAACACCTGCAGGCTGTGTAAGGGCGAGTGATGGAGGGCTGCATCAGATGACCTGGTCTCTACAATCCCCCGACCTCAGCCCAATTGAGATGGTTTGGGATGAGTTGGACCGCAGCGTGAAGGAAAAGCAGCCAACAAGTGCTCAGCATATGTGGGAACTCCTTCAAGACTGTTGGAAAAGCATTTCTCATGAAGCTGGCTGAGAGAATGCCAAGAGTGTGCAAAGCTGTCATCAAGGCAAAGGGTGACTACTTTGAAGAATCTCAAATATAAAATATATTTTGATTTGTTTAACACTGTTTTTGGTTACTACATGATTCCATATGTGTAATTTCATAGTTTTGATGCCTTCACTATTATTCAATAATGTAGAAAATAGTAAAAATAAAGAAAAACCCTTGAAAGAGTAAGTGTGTCCAAATCTTGGACTGGTACTGTAAGTTTTTTCAACAATAAGTTATGGTCAATAATATCAAAGACTGCACTGAAATCTAACAGTACAGCTCCCACAATCTTTTTCTTCTTAATTTATTTCAACCAATCATCAGTAATTTGTGTCATACAGTACATCTTGTGCAGTACATCTTGCGTACCCTTCTCTGTAAGCATGCTGAAAGTCTGTTGTTCATTTGTTTACAGAGAAAAATAATTGTGTTTGGTCAAACACTATTTTTTCCAACCGTTTGCTAAGACCTGGCAGCAAGCTGATAGGTCAGCTGTTAGAACCAGTAAAGGCCACTATATCATTCTTGGGTAGCGGAATGACTTTGGCTTCCCTCAAGGCTCAGATTAAAGATATGACAGATAGGAGTGGCTATATAGGCAGCGACCATCCTCAGTAGCTTTCCATTGTTGTCAATGGCAGGAGATTAGGCATTTTTGATCGATAACAATAATTTTTCCACCTCTCCCACACTAACTTTACAAAACTCTAACTTACAATGCTTTTCTTTCATTATTTATATGCATGAATACGATGGTTCACAGCTTGTTGTTGGCATTTCCTGCCTATGTTTGCCCACTTTGCAAATGAGGTTATCATTAAAATAATTGGCAACATCAAATGGTTTTGTGTTGAATAAGCCATCTGATTCAATAAAAGATGGAGTTGAATTTGTTTTCTACACATATTTTTAATTAAAGTATTTCAAAGTTTTCTATCATTCTTTATATCAGTGGTCACCAACCGGTCATCGCGATTGAATCAAATCAAACCAACTATGTTTAATTGTTACTCAGTTAAATTAATCATGTAACAATTAACTCATTAGGAATTTGGTGCACCGGGGGAAAGTTGTTTAACTAGTTACTATCTCCCGACTTAAACTCTAAAGCTATATAGATATCTCTTACATCAATAACAGTCACTTATTAATCATTACCTCATCAGTCTCATTCTGAATGTCGCATAATCCTTGGATCCGCAAGAACCCTAGCCCATCTGAATATTCAGTACTACACAAATTGATTTAATCATTTATTTACTAACTAAATAATAACACAGGATATACCTACACACTTACATGAGATAAAAGTCCCTAGTGGACTGACAAGATATGACGGCTTGTTACACATATGGAGAAGGAGGAGAGACAACACTTGGATACATTTGGAACCTACGCTCAGAGGAATAGTAATACTTTGCACATGAACCACCGCTCATTCAGATAAGAAATGCAATATATATTCACGCGTAGCTGTCCTTAATCGTTGTCTCACTGTTGAACCACTTTCTCAAAAATGGTTTGAGTGTCCTATCCCACTTCGGTGTGAGACTCGGCTGGTCTTGGAGTGTTCGTTAGAATAGATACTTCAGATGTACCAACGTTTGTCTGGGAGGGATTCTTCCTTCCCACCTTGTGTCTTTAATCAAAGTTCTAGGACCACTTTTACAAGCACAGCTGCAGACCGCGAATGTTCTGGTCTAGTCTTTAGCTTCTTCACTCGTGTTGAGAGTTTCAGAGTTTCTAACCATTTTGTAACGTGTAGCCACCGCTCCACGCTGTCTGGTCTTGTAGTTTTAACCATTTGTGACATCCCTGCTTACACATTCCGTCTGCTTGGTCTCGTAGGGGTCTCAAGGTTGATTATTCAGGTTCAGGCTCCCAACCACTTTACACACCAGCAGCAACCCGGCATGTTTTGGTCTAATGTCAAATTCGTTACCAAGGCTTCTATCCTCGGGTAAAAAGGGGGCGTTCCATCACACCGACACAATGCCTGTGCTTAATTGGGCGGGTTTACTGACTGGGCACAAGTTTATATGAAAATTAATTGTCTCATCTAGAAGGCCAAAATCACATTGCTATCTTCACAAAAGTATTCTCATATTTAATCATATATTTTATACAACATTTAAATGTAAAGTTGATAAATAGAATGCGTACACTTTCAGAGTTACAGTTACTTCATTATGCCATCCTTAATGACATCACAAAATAATAAAAAATATGACATGATTATTCTTCAGATCCCCATGGACCATTCTTAACATTCCTATGTTATGAATATTGTTCCAAAGTTCATTCTCGTGGAGAAAAACGTTTTGGCGGCAAGAGTCTCTGGAACAAAGAGGTTTCAGTCTTCCCATACTAGAGTGCCAGAGGGATAGTTTCTGTGGGAGACAGGGGGGTTCAAGGCATTCCTAGTTCATCACCAAACATTTCTGTAGAAACGACAATGATAAAGGCGGTAGGTGCACTTGATTCAGAAGCCCTGCGCACCAAGTAGGCAAAGTGTTCCCATTTTGAACCATTTAATTAGTCTGAAAAGACCAACTCTGCATACCTGGTGTACCGGGAGATCTGCGCCTAAATCGATTGTGCCTACTGTGCTGGTGAATTGGATAGCTCAAATCACCTTGCCTACAGCTTCCATGACCCCGGCCACAGCAAAGATTGATACTAGCCTACGTGAGATTTCATAATATTTAAAACCACGACCAGAGACTGTCAAAGAATACAGCAAAGAGCTGCTGTTTTTATGAGTGAGTTTATGCCTAAGTTTTTATTCAGCACTGTCAACACTGTTTAGTCAACAGTATTACAAAACATAAAAAGTGTTTATAAAAAGTGTTTTCCCTACTTCCACTTGCGCTGCAGCTGCAATGAATGAGTAGCCAAGTAGGCTTATTATTAGCAGCACGTCATGTCTATTTTAATATCAAGCAACATTTCACTTTCTCTGGTCATAGGAACGACATGAATTTGTGTGTGAGACAGATGCGGTGCATCTCGAGTTTCACCATCAGGTAGAAAACGGTGTCCCCTCTCTCTGGTCAGTCTCACCAGAGGAAAGGAAAGAGAGAGCAGGGACCGTGAGTGGCGGACCCTCTGCTGCTCTCTCCCTCCCTCTGCTGACACTAATCCCGTGTTCAAAACATCTGGGAACTTGGAACTCGGAAATCTCAGACTTCCGAGTTTAATGGGTTCAAGACAACTGGGTACTCGGGGGAAAAATGAGATCCAACTGGGAAAAATGTTTTTGAACAGTCTTCCAATTCGGAATTCCAAGTTGGAAACTTGGTTGTATAGCCACTCCTTTCATTATTAGCCACTCCTTTCACCCCATCTCTTTCAACAATACAAGTGCAGCGTCTGGATGCTCCTTATTAATCACATCAGACCAACAAATATTTCTTAACATCATCCACATGAGTCACAGCTAAATATTTTGAATGAATCTCTTATATACTATTTTAGGCCCAGATTTTGGAACCTTGGCTTTCCTGGATAAAGCTGCTATATTCTGATCACTGCATCAATGGGTACAGATCCAGCTTCATAACAAAGTTCTACAGTATTAGTAAAAATGTGATCAATACATGTGGAGTATATAGTTCCTGTAGTGTTCGTAAACACCCTGGTAGGTTGATTAATAACCTGAACCAGATTACAAGCACCGGTTACAGTGAGAAGCTTCCTCTTGAGCAGATAGATTGATGAAAACCAGTCAATATTCAGGTCCCTAAGAAAGTAGACCTCTCTGTTTACATCACATACTGTGCAATATCAAGGATTTCACACACATTATCTAGATACTGACTGTTAGCACTTGGTGGCCTATAGCAACACCCTAAAATAATAGGCTTTCGATAAGGCGAGTGAACCTGCAACCCCAACCCTTCAATAACACTTGACATGAGATCTTCTCTAAGCATTACAGAGATAAAGCTCTGAAAATATACAGCAACACCTCCACCATAGGCATTCCTGTAACTTCTTTAGATGTTATTTCCTTGTATTGCTACGGCTATATCATCAAAGGAATTATCTACAGTACCAGTCAAAAGTTTGGACACACCTACTCACTCAAGGGTCTTTCTATATTTTTACTATTTTCTACACTGTAGAATAAAACATGTGTGAAATAACACACATGGAATGATGTAGTAACCTAAAAAGTGTTAATGAAATCCAAATATATTTTAGATTTTATATTCTTCAAAGTAGCAACCCTTTGCCTTGATGACAGCTTTGCACACTCTTGTCATTCTCTCAACCAGGTTGAAGGAGTTCCCACATATGGTGAGCACTTTTCCTTCACTCTGCAGTCCAATCATCCCAAACCATCTCAATTGGGTTGAGGTCGGGTGATTGTGGAGGCCAGGTCATCTGATGCAGCACTCCATCACGCTCCTTCTTGGTCAAATAGCCTTTACACTGCCTGGAGGTGTGTTGGGTCATTGTCCTGTTGAAAAACAAATGATAGTACCACTAAGCGCAAACCAGATGGGATGGCGTATCGCTGCAGAATGCTGTGGTAGCCATGCTGGTTAAGTGTGCCTTGGATTCTAAATAAATCAGTGTCACCAGCAAAGCACCCCCACACCATCACACCTCCTCCTCCATGCTTCACGCTGGGAACCACACATGCAGAGATCATCCGTTCACCTACTCTGCGTCTCACAAAGACACTGCAGTTGGAACCAAACATCTCAAATTGGGACTCAGACCAAAGGACATATTTCCACCGGTCTAATTTACATTTACATTTAAGTCATTTAGCAGACGCTCTTATCCAGAGCGACTTACAAGTTGTCTAATGTCCATTGCTCGTGTTTCTTGGCCCAAGCAAGTCTCTTCTTCTTATTGGTGTCCTTTAGTAGTGGTTTCTTTGCAGCAATTCGACCATAAAGGCCTGATTCATGCAGTCTCCTCTGAACTGTTGATGTTGAGATGTGTCTGTTACTTGAACTCTGTGAAGCATTTATTTGGGCTGCAATCTGAGGTGCAGTTGTTCTAATGAACTTATCCTCTGCAGCAGCGGTAACTCTGGGTCTTCCTTTCCTGTGGCGCTCCTCACAAGAGCCAGTTTCATCATAGCACTTGATGGTTTTTGCGACTGCACTTGAAGAAACTTTCAGTTCTTGAAATTTTCCGGATTGACTGACCTTCATGTCTTAAAGTAATGATGGGCTCTCTTTGCTTATTTGAGCTGTTCTTGCCATAATATGGACTTCGTCTTTTGCCAAATAGGGATATCTTCTGTATACCACCCCTACCATGTCACAACACAAATGATTGGCTCAAACAATGTAGAATGTATAGTAAAAATAAAGATAAACCCTGGAATGAGTAGGTGTGTCCAAACTTTTGACTGGTACTGTCAGTGAATCTCAGAAATGGCTAATATATGAATGTTACCTGATGTTAGCAAGTTATTCATGAACTTTATTTCTAAGGCTACATATATTAATATGGGCTATTTGTAGCCCTTTCCTGGGTAGCTGATCAGAGACAGACATAACATGGAAAAGAGCAAACAAAGCAAAACACAACAACAACAAAACATTATTCAGCAGTCCATCAATCAGTTGGTGTGTGTAAGTGTGTGTGTGTGCTGCGGGGTTGAAGCTATGAACCCACAGGCTTGGCTCTGTCATCCCTTCCAGGCTTTTGGGAGGGAGGGTGTACAATGAGCCTGTCATAGCATACGTAACCAATGTCCACAAGCGCACTGGCAGATTTCATGGTTGGGTTAAGTTCTTTCCTTTTCTGGCGCACAGCTTCAGAATAGTCCTGGTTAAGGAAGCTGTTTGTTCCTCTCAATCTCTTGGCTCTTTCCAGAACAGCTATCTTGTCCTTGAACCTCAGGAACTTGACCACTATCGACCTGGGCCTATCACCTAGTCCAGTGGTGGGTTTTACAGTCCTGTGGGCGTACTCCACCTCAATCTTCCTGTGCTCCATCTTCAGTTTCTCCAAGATCATTTCCCTCACTTTGTCCTTAGACTCTGTCCAGGGCTCATGTGGAGATTCTGCAATTCCGTCCACAACAATGTTGTTCTGCTTTGATTGTCCCTCAAGATAATCTGATTTCTCCGTCATTGTTATCATGGATTCACATACAGAACTAATGTCCTCTCTCATTGACTTTGATTGCTGTCATCTTGCTGTTCTCCTGTTTAAACTCACCGAGGTGACCCTGGTACCACACTGTCCTCAATGGTACTCCCACCGGCTTTGGTCTTTGTCATGGTAGCCAAGTAGGCTATATTGTTACTCCTTGGAGTTCCAGACATGGCAGGTCACAGGGCAGGTCACAGGGCAGGTCACAGGGCAGGTCACAGGGCAGTCACAGGGCAGGTCACGAGGGCAGGTCACAGGCAGGTCAGGCAGATGGAAGCAGCAACAAATAGCAGGATTCAACAGTCACACTCCCGGAACAATCCGTGGTCCTAGCTGTAAGGGCTTGGTTTTGTACAAGCTGCTAAGGAAACTTGTCTAGCTTGATAGCTAGCTAACGTTAGGCTAATGTCTGCGCCAAAGAGGGAACAATTACCTACTTCTCTGGAACAAAATAGACCTGTTATGTTCCCTGTAATACAGTGATGTCCTACACCTTAATGATGTTTATACACGAGTAATCAAACATTATGAACACTTTCTTCCATACTCACCTTCTTCCATACTCCACCTACTACCATACTCCCACTACTCATACTCCACCTACTACCATACTCCACCTTCTCCATACTCCAGCTACTACATACTCCACCTACTACCATACTCCACTTCTTCTACTCCACTACTCCATACTCCACTCTCCATACTCACCTTCTTCCTATCCACTATACAACTCCACCTTCTTCCTACTCACTTCTTCCATACTCCACTACTACCATACTCCACCTCACTTCCATACTTCCACCTTCTTCCATACTCCACCTTCCTTCCATATCCACCTTCTTCCATACTCCAACTTCCATACTCCACCTTCTTCTCCTCCCCTTCTTCCATACTCCCACCTTCTTCCATACTCCACCTTCTTCCATATCCACCTTCTTCCATACTCCAGCTAATACCATACTCCCTTCTTCATACTCCAGCTAATACCATACCTCCGCTACTACCATACTCGCCTACTACCATCCACCTTCTTCCATACTCCACCTTCTTCCATACTCCACCTTCTTCCATACTCCACCCTTCCATACTCCACCTTCTTCCATACTCCAGCTAATACCTACTCCACCTTCTTCCTACTCCAGCTAATCCATACTCCGCCTACTACCATACTCCACCTATTTCCATACTCCACCTATTCCATACCCACTTCTTCCATACTCACTCTTACCATCTTCACACACCTTACTTCCATATCACACCTTCTTCCATACTCCACACTACCGTACTCCGTTCAAAGACACTTAAATATTTTGTCTTGCCCATTCACTTGTCTCAAGGCTTAAAAATCCTTCTTTAACCTGTCTGCTCCCCTTCGCCTACACTGATTGAAGTGGATTTAAACAGTGACACCAATAAGGATCCTAGCTGGATCCTAGCTGGATCACCTGGATTCCCCTGGTCAGTCTATGTCACGGAAGAAGCAGGTGTTCTTAATGTTTTGTAGTCAGTGTATGTTGACAATTATTTATTTTGCAAAGGAAAGCCTACTCCTAAGAGAGTAGGACAGAGGTCAGTCAAATCGTTCTGACACCAGAGCTCAGGGACAGTTTTCTCCTAGAGAGAAGAATAGAAACAAGCAGTCTGCTGTGTATTAAAAGGTGATCCCCAACACACGCACAAAACAATGTCATGTCCCTGTCTCTCTGTCTCTCTGTCTCTCTGTTCTGTTCTCTGCCTCTGTCTCTCGTTCCTGTTCTCTGTTCCTCTTTCCTGTCCTCTGTCTCCTGTCTCTCTGTTCTCTGGTCTCTCTGTCTCTCTGTCTTCTAGGTGGGTCAGGCAACAGGGGAACTTGGAGTTACAAACTGCAACATCAGGTATATTTTACCTCTCTCCCTTTAGTCCTCTGAACAAGGTACTGCAACATCAGGTATATTTTCCTTCTCTCTCTTTAGGCTCTCAAATTTGCTCCACTCTGCCCCAGATTTGAGTTTTATAACACACACCCACATACACACACACCCACATACACACACACCCACATACACACACACACACACATACACACACACCCACATACACACACACCCATGAACATACACATACACCCCTCCGCGACACCCCTTTCCCATTCTGAACGGCAACACCTGAGCTATTAACAGAATTCTTGTGATTTGTGAGCTGAACAAGTGTGGGGAAGCAATGGAGAGATGGAGAGAGAGAGAGACGGAGAGAGAGAGAGAGAGAGAGAGAGAGAGAGAGAGAGAGAGAGAGAGAGAGAGAGAGAGAGAGAGAGAGAGAGGAAGGGGTGAGATGACGGGATAGGTGGAGAGGTGGAGCAGGAGAGGAACTGAGAAGGAGAACGAATGGAGTTAGAGGAGGAGGAGAGTTTCTGGAGGCTTCCCTCCATCCATCTGAGCGTATACAAAAGACAGGTCACATGACTTCTGGTGGGAGGCAGTGTCCATCTCGTCAAAATCAAACAAAGCAATTAAGGTTACAATCCAACTAAGGTAACCAAGGTTACATACTACAGTCAAACCAAAGTGACAATACTACAGTCAAACAGAAATAACAGTTAGGCCTATTACACTCCAGGGTAATCAATGATAATGATAATCAATGATAATTATTATTATTATTTATTTTGAACTTTTATTTAGACATGGATCCCTGTGAACATGAACACACAATTCAATACAACATAAAGCAACATAGCAACATCAACACAATACAATACACACAGCAAGATTCATCAAAATGAACACAACATATTATCTTCCTCAAAATGGATCTACACTTTCCATTGGAGACGAGTGAGTCCAGCTTCAAGGTGGCCTGAAGCCTATTCCACGAGCTGGGGGCATAACAGCTAAAAGCATTTTTTCCCAAGCTCAGTGGAGACCCACAGGACCTGCAGAACCAGCCAGTCCAGAGAGCGGATCTGAACATTGCTGTATCTCCAGTTAATATGTGAGCTGAGGTAGTGGGGGAGTCTCTGAAGAACCGCTTTATWCACAAAAAGTAACCACTGGTTGGCCCTTCTGGTAGTCAGAGACTCTCAGCCAACAGAACTATACAAAATGCAGTGATGTGTATGAACATTGTCCCCAGTGATAAAACCCAGTGCTCAGTGATAGACTGAATCTAAAGGTTTTAAAACAGAGGCTGACACATGCGTGTAGATTATAGCACCATAGTCAAGCACTGGGAGAAGCGTTGCTTGAACAATCTTCCTTCTACTTTCCAAAGTGAGGCAGGATTTATTTCTATAAAAGAAAACCATCTTAATTCTCTGCTTTTTTGTGTGTTTTAAAAGACAGCTTATCGTCAATCCAAATACCCAAGTACTTATCATGGGGAACTTGCTCAGTTTGGGTTGCCTTCACTGTGCAAATACACAGGTCCTCTGGGTCAATATTACGAGACCTAGAGAACAACATCAATTTGGTTTTATAAGCATAAATCAGGGTAATCAATCTTAGTACAGACAGTCTGGAGGGTAGCTTATTCACTCACGTACGCACGTACACACACTGACTTACACACTGACTTACATGAAAGCATACACAAAGCCCTTTTTAACTACCATCCTCTCACACTGAGTAATTGAAGAGTGCAAATCATTAGACAACCCCTCAGCTTTAATCATACTGTAGCTTTCCTTAGCTCTCTATCATCAAATCCCATTGGCTCATACCACTAGAAACATTACTGGACTCATTACGTTTGATAAATTTCTGTCATTTGTAAGGGGTCACTTCTCTTCCTCTCCCTCTCTCTCTCTCTCTCTGCTCTAAACATACACACTCTCACTCTCTCTCTCTTCCTCTCTCTCTCTCTCTCTCTCTCTCTCTCTCTCTCTCTCTCTCTTCTCTCTCTCTCTCCTCTCTCTTCTCACATACACACTCTCGCTCCTCTCATTCTCGATTACCTCTCTCCCCTCTCACTTCCTCTCTGTCTCTACAGTACTTCCCTCTCTCACTACCTATCAAATCCCTTCTCCCTCTTTCAAATCCATTCTCTCCCTCTCTTTCCCCATTCTCTATTTTTCTCTCTCTCTTTCTCAATCTCCCTCCTCTCTCTCTCTTTCTCTCTCGAACAATTAATTAAATGTAAAAACTGGGTCTCGGCCCAGACTTGCGTAAGTGAAACACTGCTAGGTGATCGTTTTCAACAGTCCGTTACCGAGGTGGAATGTCATCGACGACAGACAGGACTTTGGAACTCCAGGAAGAAGCCACATTTCTATGGAACTGCTGACGTTTTCTAGAAGAAACAGAGGAGTCTCCCCGACTAAATGTTTTGGTTGCTATACTGCGTTGTGACCTTAGAGTGAGGCCAATGGTTGTGTGCTGACATCATATTTAGTCTCCTTAAAGCACCATTCAGCAGTAGAGACAATAACAAAGCAGCCTCCCCACCCCTGGTTCAGTAAAAAGCTGAGGGATGGGGCTCAAATTCATAGACAGAGCTATGGATGCAAGGATTGACCATCCAGGATATCAACATTATAGTTTGAAACATGTATGTTTACATTTTCTTTGTTTAGTAAAACAAGCTAATATTTTTGGTTTTGATGGGGTACGACAGTTGAACTTAGCTCATGAGGGATTTATAAGTTACAGTATATTCTTCCAAAATCAATGGGTATATATAATTAATTAGTTTTAAAAATGATGTAGCAACTGCTGATTGTCCCTTTAACAGCCTTCTTTTACCCTCTTACGGCAACTGCCCTCAGTCCCCTGTGTCGTCACCATTCTAGGTCTCTTTCATATAAATAAAGGATTAAACATGTAATAATGTGACATAACCATGTAAGAAGTTCATTTATAGTTTTTCAATGTGCAACTTGGGTCCAGCTAATCACATTAAGTTGGAGAATACCCCTGAGAAGATTGTTTTAAAGGTTGTTTTCACAGAGAGCTGAATCACTGTTTTCCCTTCACAGAGAGGTGAATCACTGTTCCCCTTCACAGAGAGGTGAATCACTGTTCCCCTTCACAGAGAGGTGAATCACTGTTCCCCTTCACAGAGAGGTGAATCACTGMTTCCCTTCACAGAGGTGTGAATCACTGTTCCGCTTCACAGAGAGGTGAATCACTGTTTCCCTTCACAGAGAGGTGAACCACTGTTTCTCTTCACAGAGAGGTGAACCACTGTGATCTCTATTTACGTAACAGTTCCCTCTGTTGTGGCTGAGACCTGAGCCAGACCTGAGCCAGACCTGAGCCAGCTTTAAACACTCATTAACATCCAACTCTAATCATCGCAATCCCTCGGCGAAACTTTCAATGGCTCAATTATAGACGCTTCTTTAAAGAAAAGTTAATCACTGGATGGGACTCGTCTGCTCTTCTCTCGTAACACACACACACACATAGACATACACACACATAGACATACACACACACAGACACACACATAAACACAAACACACACAAAGACACACACACACATAGACACAGACAGACACACACACACAAATGATCATACTCATAGACACACACACACAAATGATCATACACATACAGGTACAGACACACACAGGCTCTGCAGCCATACCACAGCCGACACACATACACACACACCTCTCTCAGAAAAAGTGTGTCAGTACGTAAATGTAATTACCTGGCTGGTGGTGAAGGTGCTCGTGGCGCTGAGGGGGAAAACAGCAATCTGCAGAATGGTCGTGACAGAGGGGTACTATGGGAAATATTATAGAGCATTCTACTGGGAGTTTGGGCAATGAACTATTTCCAATGTTACCCACTAATATATAATAATATAATATATATACCACTTAGCAGACGCTTTCATCCGAAGCGACTTACAGTCATGAGTGCAGACATTAAACATATGGCCCCAGAAATCAACCCCACTATACTGGTGGGGCAAGCACCATGCTCTCCCCAAGGAGACATACAGGACCACCAACCATTGAAGTGAAATGTAAAGTTAGAGTAATACTGTACACTACACATTGTGTGGGCCTGTTGTACAGTCTCTCCAATGTGTAAGCTATATGCCCGAATGTGAGTGTATTCTACATTGTAAAAGTGAGTAAGGACTTGTAACTGGTATTACAGAACATATCCAAAACATGGATTTCTGATGATGTCACATGATAGGTGATATTGTTTTATGGTGTACCAGCAGGACATGCACTAGTACACAGGAGAGGGCTCTATTTGTGAGATGGCCTTTTCAACATCACCCTGGTTCACATTTTGACACATGCACACATGCATGCACGCACATACACAGACACAGACACACACACACACACACACACAGACACACATACACAAACATAGACATACACACAGACACAGACATACACACAGACACACATATACGTGTGGTTATGTCAGATCCTCAGTCAGGACGTTTTTGTCTCAAAATCAACAAACTAAGTTTGATCCATTAGCGTCTACTGGAAGTCTTGACATGAAAACAAAAATGTTTTACTAATTATCTTCAGCAGGCTCAGGTGTAAAGCAGTTGCATGTACAGTCTGATGAGACTTAGTAGGGGACACCGGTTGCATGTGCAGTCTGAGGAGACTTAGTAGGGGACACCGGTCCTGCCACGTGTCATTACACGGGCGAGTCCATTATTTTCAGTGAGGGAATCTCTGTAGGGGACAATCCAAACAATGTTGTCAGCCAGTCGACAGCTCTTCCCTCTTCCTGTGCTTCTGGGGCCACAGTACTATGCAGTCAGAGCAGAGGGCCCATCGCCATCAGCCCCTGAACCAGGCCAGTTTTAAGTTTTCCCCTCTGGCCATCTGGTCAGACCAGGGCACCAGCCACCAGACCCAATTTGTCTGCTCAGGCTCCACTGCTTCCATTTGGTTTCCTTGTCCAGTTCCAACCCCCGTTAATTCCAGGTTCCTGGCTGTTGCAGCTCAAGGACAGTGGTGTACTCATTGGGGTGCTGTAGTGTAGCTGGTTAAGCCTCAATTCTTTATAGTGCACTACTTGTTCAAAAGTAGTCCACCACAAAGGGAATAGGGTGTGATTTGGGAAATAGACATAGCTACCTGCTGTCCCTCTGAAACAACATGGTGGGACACTCAATCTTACGGCTATTTGTTTATGAGGTCTGGAATAAAGCAGTATGGACTAGTGTTAGTCCGTGGTGATGTCATGGCAGTCATAACCAATTTAAGCAGTGGGATACAGGATGTTCCATCCATGCTACCGATATAGGCCTGTCTGGTTTCGACCAATTACAGTAAGCCAAAGTGGGGCACTGAAGAATATTGTAAATCAGTTAAGAATGAGTGTTATTGTTACGGTGACTTGTTGCCCAAGAATGATGTGAAATGAGCAATGCTGAGACAAATGAAATAACAATACATGTGCCAACAACATAGGCCTAAACCTGCTAGTTAGTAATGGCTACACCTTTCTGTGACCAGTTAAAGATTCACAAACAGTTCTCTGCAGTATTTCTGGCCTAGCCTGGTCCCAGATCTGTTTGTGCCCTTGCTTACTCCATCAGCATTGTCAAGGTGAATATGAAATGGCATGACAATTCCACAAGGAGTTAGCAAGAGAGGAGAAACAGGCATATTCTGGTCCAGATGCAGCACAAAGCSGCTTAATGTTGGAGTAAATGTAGTAGAACGAGCAACATTAAAATGCACTTCAAATTTCTAAAATAGCAAACTTCTCAGAAACAAAGGTCGGTTATATCACCACTGGAAATTGGTGTTTTGTCAGGACTGAGGCGGAAAGAATGAGAAAAAGCAGTCGTTTGAAAGACGCCCGCGTGTGCCTCTGCCTTGGGAAGCGGACCCACCTGCTGTAATGGTGCCGCCGAACAATTCATTTTGATAGATGCAACTGCTACTGTCAGTGCCGRGCGGGGAATATTGTTCTCACCGCGAGACTTGGCGGTCAGAGAGCGGAAATAATAAATGTTCATTTCACTGAATGTGTTTGTCTTGAATATGTCGTCTGAAAAAACTTTCAAACTGCTTTCATGTAAGGACTAGGAACTATTGGTAGTGTGTAATAATGGCACAAGGATATTTGTAAACTTGCTTACAGAGTAGACTATTCTTGAGGTTTGGTGTAGCCTGGTAGGATTGTTGTTAAGTAGAGCTTGAGTGGCGCGCGTCAAAGCGGAACCCGTCGTGAGGGTGAATCGCTGTCCGTYGTGCTGAACTTTTCTGTCAATAGTGCTACGCCCGTTGACCATCATATTTATTTAACTTGGCAAGGCAGTTAAGAACACATTCTTAATTACAATGACGGCGTACCGAGGAACAGTGGGTTAACTGCCTTGTTCAGGGGCAGAATGACAGATTTTGACCTTGTCAGCTCAGGGATTCGATCCTGCCAAACGCTCTAGCCACTAGGCTACCTGCTGCCCCATATWATAAAGAGTCTCAAAAAATCTTACTGTGCCAAGTATTGTTATAACCTTTTACTGCAGTTTCTTGCTAATCTTAAACAAATCTACTTTGAAACCAAAGTATAGGCTACACCTCACGCACATGGTTATGGGTTTAAAAAAGAAGACGCCTGTACCATGTCAGATATAGAGTTTAAATGTATTACATTTTGAATTTGCATCTCAATATTACACTMTATATACATCACAGAAGACTGAAATATGACAAAACCGATAGAAACACCAGATTTTCAGCTGGCTTTTTAAAATAATGTTTATTATTATTAAATTATGAAACTATGAACAACGTTCCACCCACGAGGCCACTAGTAATTTGACTGCAGCAAAGGGCTACCTGTAACCCAGCCAACACACATATAGCCTATACCCCTGAGCACCAAGAGCAAATAAACCTATGCTATTCCATCTTGAGGAGAATAAATCATTTTCGAAATGTATCCTACCACCTGCATTAACTTCAGCCACTTACTTCAGTGTTTTGATTTCACTGGCTGTTTTAGGAGGAAATACACATTATGCCTAAAAGGCATCATCCCACCAATTGATTTATCAATTTCCATCAATCTAATTGCTTATTAGAAAGCAGGTGCAAAAAAACGTGTTGAGACAGAACGAATAGCCTAACTGACGGCCCATAGCTTAAGGTACTCAAATAGAAAGAGAACAAACTTACGTGTGCCGTCAAACCGTGTGGCTATGGTGTCTAGAAACGTGTTCTGAGGCGCAAGTAATCCTTTCATCACAGGCATTTTCTCTCCCTGTTGCCCAAGTCCCCATCAAAGTCACGGAGGTAAAGGTGTGAGCCGACCGAATGTATGAGGCGCGTCCGTTAACACTGATCCGCCAAGAGATCAAGGAGTCGTCTGTGGTAAATTGGTGAAAACCGATTGCAATCGAGTGGAGAGTGAGTGTGTGTGTGAGATGCGCGCTCGCTCGAACCGTATGTGTGTATGTGTGTATGTGTGTGACAAGTGGATGTGACGCCTGCAGGTGCAATTCAGGTAACAGCTACTCGGGGATGCCAGCGACAAAGCCAGACGCGGGGACGGGCTTTCCGTCAGCGGTCCTTCCGTCAGCGGTCCATTATTATGTCGTTGGATTGCCATGATCATCATTTCTCACTGTGCAACGACAAGAGGCGATCAATTAAACAGGCTACAACACTCTCTGCCATCAAATAAACGATGTTTWACTTGCTGAATGGGTGAATATGTTGTAGCCATAGGCAACGTTTTATTTTCTCTCTCTTTTAACTTGGCTACTTTWAAAATATTTTTAAGATTCTCTTTTATTCTCGTCAGAAAAGCAACAAATAGCGTTCAACTTTGAATAAAAGCAAGTACAGCCTACGCTAAATTTGTATTGAACAGAACCGCTCAAAATTATAACATTAATTTGGCCTGTCAGCAACAGTGTCCTAACTGAATCCCAAACACATTAAGAATGCCTGTTTTCGATTGAAATATTTATATTTAGTTATAGGKTATGAGTTTGCGTGATAAATAAGAAGTATAAATAGACGCCTACGCCTGGAGGTTAGGGCAACTTAACCGCGGGACAGACACATGCATAAACGCACAGGCAAGCACACGTACAGGAACAGTGCATAGTCTTTTTTTCCCAATCAGCTGGTTCTGACATAGGACCTAATTGAGAGAAAGGAAAGCAAGGAAAAGGGTAGAACAATAGGCTACTCGTGAGGCAAACAAATGTTTTAAAAGATAAGAGTCAAGTACCATACTATTTTGTTATCAGTGTCTGTCATATCTCTCTCTCTCTGACAGCACCTGTCTGGCGCACAGCTGACCGTCCAGGCATCCGGAGAGGTCTAGCACCACACTCTGCCTCTCCCTGATGGTGTAAGGGAGACATAGCAGTTGAGCCATTTTTGTAAAACAAGGGCGCCCCCTTGTGATTTACACAGCTCTGTCATGGACACATAATAACCATGAATAGGCCTACAGACGTCCTCTCTCTCTCGCTCTCTCAGTTCAAAGGGCTTTATTAGCATAGGAAACATATGTTTGCATTGCCAAAGCAAGTGAAATAGTTAATAAACAATAGTGAAATAACCAATATAAAATTAACAGTAAACATTAAACTCACAAAAGTTCCAAAGGAATACAGACATTTCAAATGTCATATTATGGCTATGTACAGTCTTGTAACGATATGCATATAGTTTAAGTACAAAGGGAAAAATAAATAAACATAAATATAGGTTGTATTTACAATGGTGTTTGTTCACTGGTTGCCCTTTTCTTGTGGCAAAAGGTCACAAATCTTGCTGCTGTGATGACACACTGTGGTATTTCACCCAATAGAAATGCGAGTTTATCAAAATTMAATTTGTTTTCAAATTCTTTGTGGGTCTGTGAAACCTGAGGGTAACATATGTCTATGGTCATACATGTAGCAGGAGGTTAGGAAGTGCAGCTCAGTTTCCACCTCCTTTTGTGGGCAGTGTGCACGTAACCTGTCTTCTCTTGAGAGCCAGGTCTGCCTATGGCGGCCTCTCTCAAAAGCAAGACTATGCTCACTGAGTCTGTACATAGTCAAAGCTTTCTTTAATTTTGGGTCAGTCACTGTGGTCAGGTATTCTGCTCTGTTTAGAGCCAAATAACATTCTAGTTTGCTTAGTTTTTTGTTAATTCTTTCCAATGTGTCAAGTAATTATCCTTTTGTTTTCTCATGATTTGGTTGGGTCTAATTGTGTTGCTGTCCTGGGGCTCTGTGGGGTCTGTTTGTGTTGGCTTTGTTATGGAAGGTTTGGGAATCGCTTCCTTTTAGGAGGTTGTAGAATTGAACGTCTCTTTTCTGGATTTTGATGGTTAGCGGGTATCGGGCTAATTCTGCTCGGCATGCATTATTTGGTGTTTTACATAGTACACAGAGGATATTTTTGGGGTCTCAATTTGGTGTTTGTCCTATTTTGTGAAATCTTGGTTGGTGAGCGTACTCCATCCCTCACAACCATAAAGGGCAAAGGGCAACACACACACACTCAGAGTAGTTGTGATCAGGCTGAAATTGTGTGTTAAGCACTTAATTACCAAGGTGAATCACCACTGGCTGGCCTTAGGCTAGAGTGAGTCAGTGTGTGTACATACACTTCCGCTCAAAAGTTTTAGAACACAAACACATACTTTTTGACTATTCTGTACATTGTAGAATAATAGTGAAGACATCAAAACTATGAAATAACACATATGGAATCATGCAGTAACCAAAAAGGTATTGAATAAATCAAAATTTATTTTATATTTGAGATTCTTCAAATAGCCACCCTTTGCCTGGATGACAGCTTTGCACACTCTTGGCATTCTCTCAACCAGCTTAATGAGGTAGTCACCTGGAATGCATTTCAATTAACAGGTGTGCCTTGTTAAAAGTTCATTTGTGGAATTTCTTTCCTTCTTAACGCATTTGAGCCAATCAGTTGTGTTCTGACAAGGTAGGGGTGGTATACAGAAGATAGCTCTATTTGGTAAATTACCAAGTCCATATTATAGTAAAAATAGTAAAAATAAAGAAAAACCCTTGAATGAGTAGGTGTGTCCAAACTTTTGACTACAATTTGATCACACGTCCTGCGAAACACCCACTTTAAATGCTTCTAATCATGCCATAATCAAAACGATACATTGACCATGCCGAACATTATTCTCTAAAATTAACAAAACGCTAATATTGCTCCTATTTTTTTTGTTAAAGTGACTCTGTAAACTGATAAGTAGTTAACCAGCTTAGCTAGCTTCTAGACGGGGCCAATTTAGATGCGCTTCTGCTTTTGTCATACATGCTGACATCATCCCACGCACGCAGGCTACCTATGATCTTACTTGTGACCTATGAGTTCAACAATAAACAACGAGCACGCCCGCTAGTGAAAAAAACGTTATAGCAAAGATCCCTGTTTATCTCTTGCCTTTTGGTTGCGCATCACTGAGGTCTTAACATTAACACCCACACAGAGACCAATTGACCTCAACTAAATGGTAAACATCACCTTTTGCTTCAAATTCAACGTTAATCTATACTGTTTCTGCATAATTAGCCATTTTCTGTGCTGTCCTTGCCTCAGCTACTCTCTCTCTACTGCGCAATTACTCTGCCCTCCGGAACTCCCACACCCAAATAAAAAATAAGCGCTCGTGGCACTGGACCAGACTAGCGAAAAACCCTAAGTATCATAGTGACACCAATGCTAACCGGGGACTCTGTATCAGAAGCACATAGACCATGACAGCAAAGTATACATCCGTGAACTATCGCCTAACGGAGACTCTGGTACAGGACCTCATGGACCAGAAACCAGCATGATATCATGGTGACAACATTGCTCCAGGGACTCTGTTACAGAACGCAACATAGACACATTAAACAACGCCAACTTAAGCAACGCTCCCATGGCTAGATAGTGGTCGATGACACATAACAGACGCGATGCCCACTAACCATGTTCAAATACTACTCTCGACCTGTGAGCTAGAATTGGAACCAGTAACCTCATGGCCTCTTAGCGTACAATCCCTTTGGGAGTTTGTGGCACAATGACGATTGATGACTAAGTGTCCTATGGAGATTTTACAAATTTGACTTTTCATAGCAGGTTTCCCTCCTAATTTCGTGCTCCTTGCCCCCATATACTCCTATCAAATAACACTCGAGTGATTTTCATTACCAGCTAACCAACTCTCATCAACTATTGTCCTATTTCAATCAGAACTGAGTGTCAGTGGCTAAGGAGGAAAAAAATGTTACCAAAACTGTGCACCCTCACGAGGGGCCGGAAGGGC